>NW_015388413.1:37034-91541 GCF_001527695.2 Protobothrops mucrosquamatus
TATGTACTTTTTGCTAACCAATTAAACATATGTAGGAAACACTACAATAGTAACGGGAAACTTCAATTACCCTGATATCAACTGGAAGACTAATTCTGCACCAAGTAAAAAATCGAATAGATTCCTGACCAAGTTAGCTGACAACTGTTGACCAAAAGGTAGAGGAGGGAATTAGAGGGACAGCCATACTGGACTTAATTCTCACGAACAGAGAAGAAGTGATAGAGGGAATTGAAACTGCAGGAACCTTGGGAGAGAGTGACCATGTCATACTGGAATTCAATATAATGCAAACACAAGCAATAGAACATAATTATATCAGAATCTTAGATTTTAAAAGAGCTGATTTTGGGAAAGATTCCTTGGATGAAAATCCTAAAGAGGAAAATAACCCAAGAAGCTTGGGAAACTGAAAAATATGATCATAAAAGCCCAATCCAGCACAATACCACTGAAAAAGAAAATTAAGAAATCTAACGAAACCAGCATGGCTGCAAAAAGATCTCTCTGATAAACCCAAAGATAAAAAGGACAAGTACAAAAAATGGAAAGAGGGACACATAACTAAGGCAGAATATCAGCAGATAGCCAGAATCTGCAAAGAAGAAGTCAGGAAAGCAAAGGCTCAGAATGAACAAAGACTTGCAACAAAAAAATCAAAGATAACAAAAAAAGTTTCTTTCAACATATAAATAACAAGAAATAAATCAAGGAAACAGTCGGTCCACTAAAGAGAGAAGATGGCAAGGAAGTAACAGGCAGCAGGGAGAAAGCAGAGCTACTTAACTGATTCTTTGCATCAGTCTTCACACAAAAATAAATTATAACTGAACCCACCAAAAACATAACTGAAAAAGACAGACTAGAAATAAAAGCTAAAATAAACCTAAAAAATTATAAGAGAACACCTGTCTGATCTTGATGAACATAAATCACTGGGACCTGATGGACTACACCCCAGGGTTCTGAAAGAGCTGGCAGATGTTATCTCAGAACCACTGTACCACATCTTTAAAAAATCCTGGAGCACCAGGGAACTACCAGAGGAGTAGAAAAGAGCTGAGGTGGTTCCCATCTTTAAAAAAAAACAACAAAAAAACAGACCTAGGAAACTACAGACCAATCAGCCTAATGTCAATAATAAAAAAACAGATGTGTGAACATCTAGAAACAAAGTTATAACTAGAAGCCAGCACGGGTTTGTTAAAAAGAGATCATGCCAAACCAATCTTATTTCATTTTTTGATCAGGTGATTAAATTGGTGGATCAACGGAATGCTGTGGATGTGGTACACTTGGACTTCAGTAAGGAATTTGACAAAGTAGACCACAACCTACTTCTTGGAAAGCTTAAAAAAAAGTGGGATAGACAGCATCATCATCAGATGGATTTTTAACTGGCTCACAAACCTTATTCAAAGAGTAGTCTACACCCTTAATGGTGTAGATATAGTAATGGCACTACATCTACATGGATGGAGGTAGGATGGAGTATTGTCCTAGGCCTAGTACTCTTCAACATCTTCATAAACGACCTAGATGATGGAATAGAAGGGGAACGTATCAAATTTGCAGATAACATTAAGCTGGCAGGAATAGCCAACACCCTAGATGATAGGCTCAAAATCCAGAGGAATCTTGACAGACGTGAACACTGGGCCCTGTCTAACAAAATGAAATTCAACATAGAGAAAAGTAAAGTCTTACACTTAGGCAAGAAAAACCAAAAGTACACATATAGATTGGGTGAAACCAGGCTTAATAGCAGCAACGGTGAGAGGAATCTTGGAGTCTTAGTGGACAATCAATTAATATGAGCCAACTGTGCAGTGGCAGCCAAAAAAGCCAATGCAATCCTAAGTTGCATTAACAGAGGGATTCAATCAAGACCACATGAGGTAGTAATACTACTCTATAAAGCCTTAGTAAGACCACATCTAGAATACTACAATCAATTTTGGTCTCCACACTATAAAAAAGATGTTGAGACTCTGGAGAGAGTACAGAGAAGAGCAACAAGGATGGTTAGGGGAGTGGAGGCTAAAACATATGAAGAATGGTTGCAAGAATAGGGCACTTTATAGAGTAGTATTACTAGTCTAGTGAAGAGAAGGACCAGGGGAGACATGATAGCAGTATTCCAATATTTGAGGGGTTGTCACAGAGGAGGGGGTCAACCTATTTTCCAAAGCACCTGAAGGCCAGACAAGGAATAACAGATGGAAACTGATCAAGGAGAGATTCAACCTGGAAATAAGGAGAAATTTCCTCACAGAACAATCAACCAATGGAACAGACTGCCTTCAGATATTGTTGGTGCTTCATCACTGGAGGCTTTCAAGAAAAGAATGGACTGCCATCTGTCAGAAATGGTGTAGGGACTCCTGCTTGGGCAGTGGGCTGGACTAGACGACCTACAAGGTCCCTTCCAATTCTGTTATTCTATTCTATTCTATTCTATTCTATTCTATTCTGTTCTGTTCTGTTCTGTTCTGTTCTGTTCTGCTCTTTTTCCCTACAAGCTTAAACCTGGGGGTTTTTAAGCTAAATTTTCCAGGTTTTTTTTCTTTAAAAAAAAATGTAATTATGAAAGAGGACACAAATAGCAGCAGAACTTTAGTTTGCTCTGTTCGTTTCCTCTTGGCTCCATCCTCTGGTCGTCTAGCCATTCAATTCATGGGGAAAAGGAACTGTTTTTAATATGGTCCTTCTGATTTTTTTCTTTTCATTATACAACTATTCAAGGAAGGTAACTGAATTCCAGGAAGATGTGCAGGCTTTGAAGGGTATCTTTCAAAATGAAATATTTCAGAAAGTGAAAAAGATGCTACTTTTCACATTTGAAAGAAATAATGAACTGCACAGTAATCTGTATATTAGCAATCCTCAAGATATGACTGTTAGGGTATGACTGTTCTTTGATAAAAGTCTATTTGATAAGAATAGGCCAATCTAGATCAAATTTAATCTAGATCAATCAATAATCTTAACTTCATTCTACTTAAAATGACTTTCAAAAAGTATAACTCCAAATTACATCTAACATCAAGGACCATATTTCAGTCATGGGATACAAGCTTCAGAAGCAAATCTGTGTATATTGGGGAGGGGTAAGAAATTAAGAATCCATTTTGAATTTTATCCAAATTGTTTAGAAACGATGTAAGTGATGGGCATTTCACAAGCAATAAAAATATTAAAATTCTGATTTCTGATACTTTTAACCACAGAAAGCAGTCAGTGCCAAGGCCTAGATTCTTAAATATAATCTCTAGATCAGGCTGGCCAACCTTCTTCCCCTTACATTTTTTTTAAAGCCAAGTATTTGAATTCTTAACACTAATGAGTTGAGACTCAAAACAAATGAAAACACTTTATTGGTAGGTACTAGCTGTGCTTACACACATGCTTAACGTCTTTCAATTCCATATCGTCTTCAAAATATACACCTGAACAAAGAATTACAAATCAGAAAAAACAGGGTAGTTACCAAGTTTAAATGCAAGCATTACATGAAAAAAAATTCCTGCTGAGCTGGGAAGTTAACTGTACATACGTGATTCCTCATCACTTTTTTTTCCTGAAAAATTTGAAATGTCAAAATAGCCGAACAATCACAAATGTTGAGATGTAGGGCTCAGTAGACGCTCTCAACATAAATCTTCAATAAAAGACAGCAGATTCCAGAAGGACCCTTTCAAATGCTCTCTTCTGCAAAGTCACCTTCGGTTCCCGCTTGGACATCCTCAATTGCCTGCAAAGAGCCATCTGCTTGTCCTCCTGTATATGTAGGAAGGCTGTACTTCACAAGGATAGATTTAAACTGTATCAAGGGGGCATTGGTACGGATACCCATAGGGTCAAAATGGGTTCGGCTTACACGATATCCGGCTTCAAACAGAGATTGCAAGAACTTATTTAACCTGGGGGGAAAAGTATAGGCATAAGGTAAGTGCCTTTAGCACTTGGCTCTTCCTATTTTCCCCACAATTCCAACCCTGACAGATAGCAGAGAATATGACCGGCTCAAAGATACTTAGTAAGAGTAGGACCTGAGTCTCCCTATTCCTTAACATTTACACCATTGATGTTTTAAAATTGCACTTACTTTGGCATGTTCATTCCTTTAATGCTGTGCCTGTGGACATTATAATAAAAGGCAGGATGCTCAGCATTACTTTCTAACTTCTGGCGCTTTGCTCCATTTTGGTTGATTTCAACATTTTTCCTTTTCTCTGCAACAGAGGTCAAGCATCAGAACCTTTTAATATCTTGGTAAATATTTGCTTAGCAAGGGAAATGGTGTATGAAATATGGAATGTGCAAAACATTGTGTGCTTCACCCAGTCATTACTGGTCCATGTGCATGCTGAAAGCATATGTTGGTCCAGATATAGATTTTCTGGCAGAATTGTTCTGGACGGGAGTAGCCCAGAAAAAAACTAGGAAAATGGAGGAGAGGGATAGGTGGGCTGAGAGGTGTGCAGCAGCATTGCATGCTGTGCCTGGATTGATCAAATGAACTTCAGAGATGCAGCTGAGCTGAAGAGCCACAGAAATGTTTGTTTTATACAGAGACGGTTTCATGGATACCTTGTGCAAACCAAAATTAAGGTTGCTATCCCAGTGTTTTAATATTCAGTGAAAGTTTTTCTTGTTTCACTGACTTTCTAAACTAGAATATCCTAGATAACTATTGCGGTTTCTCGGTATTATTTTAAATTGACAACTACCTACCATGCACAATGTAGTAATCAGCTGCAGCATCTGATGTCTTAATAAATACACCACTTTCTTCTAAAATATAAGGAAAACAATAATTTGGTCATTATGGGGAACAAATACATATTTGATAAGATGAAAAGGCTGAGTTAGTAAAAACATTCTACATAACTGAAATAGTACCTTTATAGTAAAAGGACTATTGCTCAGAACAGCACTAATTTCAGTAACTCATACTGAATATTTGGGGGCTGAAATGTTGAATATATTTTCACATATTTTATTGCATTTTTATTTGGATACAAAATTCAATAGACATCACTAATACTTTTTGTCACTGTTCTGATAAGGCCACTATAGCTATTTAAAATTGCTCCTTGTAAGTGAAATTGCTACTGAAAATACAGAGAATCTCTCTGATATTAAAGAAACAATGAGGGAAATCCATTTTTTAAATTCTGGAACTATGTAATAAAAAGTAAACCTTCTGATTTCTGAAGGGCAAGTTATTTTCTGCTGTATGCCAAGACCTAGTACAGTTACTATCTCCAAAACAGATGTAATAGGTGCCACAACTTTCAACCTAAACGAAAAACAGTAGTACTGTGATTATAGTCATTGGTTGTCTCTTATATCATAGAAGATACTCGGCTCCTATTAAATAATCAGGGCAATATGTATAAGATACAATAATAGTGAAATAGAAAAACCTGAAGATTTGCTGTACTATTGAGTAGGGCTGTGTAATTATTTGGAGCATGAATGTAACACATTCCTTTAACTCATGGGTGTCAAACTCGCCGCGTCACGTGACGCGACGTATCACAACTTTTTTTTGCATTGCTGGAGCTGGGGTGGGTGCAGCATCTGCATTAGGCAACTGGCCCATGGGCCGGCAGTTTGACACCCCTGCTTTAACTCCTTAAAACAGCTACACAAGGCAACTCCAGAGAATAGCCATGTGATCCCACTTAAAAGTTGCTGCCATTTCAAAGAATTACATAGAAGTGCTACTTCTCATGCAGTTCAAAGCACTTTTAAGAAACCCCTAACCTACAAATCTTACTACTCTACTCAATAAGGAGGGCTGAGAAAATATCTACAGACCCCTCACACCCTGGACATCAGCTGTTTCAATTCCTCCCCTTGGGACACTGCTACAGGGCACTGCATGCCAAAACAACCAGACACGGATACCTTTTCTTCCCTTGTGCCATCACTCTGCTGAAGTAGTCTTCTGTCTATTTATCTATGCAGTATGGATGTATTACTAGTATCCTTCTAATCATTTCTACTACTATTATTGATAGCATTATTATGATTATTGTTTTGCATATACACTGATCCACTGGTGACAAATTCCTTGTGTGTCTAATCACACTTGGCCAAATAAAGTTTTTTATTTCTATTTCTATTCCTACTTGATAACATACTACTTCATGGGCATTTTAACTTTTTGCAAAAATGAACACCACTAATTTATTTTTCTTCCTCACATAAGAAGTCAATAACAAGCAGAACACAAAGCTTGATTTAAAGCCCCTTATTGGGTTTATGTATTAAATTGGAATTTTTACAAATTACTAAACATTTATTTAACATCATCATGCCTTCTTACCTTGTTTACTCTGACCAGCGGGAGCATGAATTGAAAACTGTTTCAGTGTTGTGCATTCTGCCTCACAGATCAGTGTTTTTAGAAGTGCCTGGATGTCTTCTAGGCCGTACTGAACTGCTTCAAACAGCATTCTTCTAAGAAATCCTGTATTGAAGAGGGATCCTGACCTACAATACAAGAAAACTACAGAATGTAATGGAGAAATTTATTTTAAAATAGAGAGTAATTATTTTAGAAAAAAAATATCACGGGGTGATATTGCTAATGTTCATTTCCTAGATTTTAAAGGGATTTAAAGAATTTGAAATATATTTAGATTTCTCTTTTGCAAACAACATATTCAGAAAGCTAATTATTGGAGGGGAGAAAGATCCTGGTCTGTTTCCCAAACAACAACATTTTATTGTTCCCAACAAAAATAAAAACTGGGTTAAAAAAAAGTGTACTTAGCCTATTTCTCCTAGTAAATCTTTAAAAAAGGAGGGCATGTATTAATTAGGAAAACTACATTCTAGTTATGCACATTCAAAATTATGTAGGAAATATATGTTTGCACTTATTGATTCTGATATAGCAGTAAATTAGAATGTAGTAATAACAGTCAGCCAACCAGAAATGTTCTTTGAGATTCATTGAGCTTCAGTGTTAATGTCTTATTGGGCTATGAGGAAGCCGTGGAAGAGAAACAAAGAGGCATATGGGGGAAAAATCTGGATTAACAAAAGAAAAACCAGGAATATTCAGATGAATAACTAAAAATGGTACATTACATAAATTTAGAGTGCACCACAGTGTTCAAGTTAAAGCCAATGAAAAGAGTTCCCTTAAAGAACTATTTGATTGTACAATGAAAAATACAATATCCAACAAAGAGAAAGTAAATGTGAGATTATTTTGATTTTTTTTGCATAGCCTTGGTTAAAAGATCTTGCATCTATCTAACTAGAAGAGATTTTAACTACATTTGCTTCCAAGTAAGTAAAAAAGGGATTGCACCTTAGATGCTAGATATGGGCAAGAGTATTTTATTAATGTAATATACATCCTTCGCAATCTAATTTTCATTCTTATCCCGATGTGAGAAGAGACTCAAAAAGAATACTTACCACAAGGGTCCCAGTTCAACTGCTGTCTTCCCAGTCATTTGGCTATGGCAGTCACATGGAAGCTGCCAGTAAGGATTGTCTGTGAAAAAGAAACAGCAAAACATATTTTTTTCTAGATCTGAGTGATATATAATTTATAAATGTTATGGAAATTGTAATGTTAATAAATTAAAAGTCATTATAATTGCAAAAGTAATTTGTTCTGGCTGTTACTAAACACCATAATTTCAGAAATGGGTGAATTAATCCCTGCAGGCAGGCATAAAATATGAGCTTATATTACAGCTTATTTCCTCTGATAATTCTCCTAAATTTGATGAGGAGCTGAAGTTCAAGTGTAATAATAGCATTAACGCTTGAACAATGAGATTGAAGTTTGAGTCAAAAAGCTTAGGTTTTGTTTTTGATCCAATAACTGTAACTTGATTTAGCCTGCCTCATGGCACTATGACAGTGAAGGCGAACCTTTTAGAGACCAAGTGCCCAAACCGCAACCCAAAACCCACTTATTTATTGCAAAGTGCCAGGGACGCATCAGCATTGTGGTGCCCTGGGGGGGCAGGGAGGCGCCTCTGAGTGCCACCTCTGGCACGCAAAAACTGGGGGCACAAAAATGGACCACTGTGCTGCAAGGTGCAAAAACAGCCACCGCCGCACCGCGGGGTGCAGATACAAGGCACTGCACCACGTAAGAACAGGGCAGGGCTAGTGAGTATCACGCAGGCACTAGCCCCGCTCCATTTGCAGCAGGTGCTTGCTTGTGGCCCTGTGCACGCATGCACGCATATAAAATGCTTCCCCCTCCCTTTTCTTCCAGTCCACCAATCAACAATGGTTGGTGACCTCTGCTCTACCACCTCTACTTGAGCTTGCTAGTCGGCCGCTTCGCCTCCTTTGTGCTGGGCGGGGCTTCTGCTCTGGGCAGGGGCGGCCTGATGGACCTGCTGCTGGTGGCGCATGTGCCAACAGAGAGGGCTTTGAGTGCCGCCTCTGGCACGCATGCCATAGGTTCGCCACCACTGCACTATGAGATACTAGCTTATTTCAGTAAATTCAAGGCAGAAGCTTTTCTCTAAGAAACACTCCATGGAAGAGGCAAATTCAAGTTCTGGGTTATCATTATTCAACTCTACATGTCCACTTAGTATGTTTTACAAATATAAACTGAAGTTAAGCCCCACTAATTGTGTACATGATTGCAGCCTTCCTGTACAATAAGTTCTCATTTCTCATGAAAACAATACCAATATTGTTTTCAATTATCAGCACATTAACTTTATTCTTCTTTATGCTGTTGCTATTTCTCATTGTTAAGAGATTTCTGTTGCATAAAGAGGAAGGGTAGAAATAAAATTTATGCAGGACTATCATCTAGATTCTAAATCAGCACTGTACCAAAATAGTCTGCTACACAGAAGTTAATATGAGAATAGAATACTATTGAACAAACAAGCAACACAAAATGCACACACTGTGATTTTCCTTAACTGAACCATCCTGAGAACTACCTGAAATGACAAAATAGAATTACCTTCTATCATGTTGCCCTCTCTTTTGAATATCCTCTCTTCACACCATTGACAGTGAATTAGGTGTCGAATTTTCTTGACAGTATCATCTGCAGAAGAAGGACCTCTTAACACTCTCACTTGTATTAGTATAAAATGTTCAAGAGCCGCAGCAAACAAAACTTCAATGCCTTTGTTGCATCTAGCAGCAGCTCTGTAGAAAGAGAAACTATTAAGAATAGAATCCAGCAAAGGCAAACTCTTCCCAAATATCCTACTCGTAACTTCATGTTACGAGTAGGATATTTGTTTTCAATGGACAATTTTTTGGATTTCTGAATGCAGCCAAGACAAATATAGCAAACCCAACCCATTGATTCCTTCAGTAATTTATTTATATACTGCCCAACATTTATATATTGCCCAACTCCTAGTTACTTTGTGATGGGAAGCAGGTATTATAAAATGCTTAAAAAAAAAAATCTAAAGCGAGAAAACAAAAAAGAGCAAAGATGGCAAAGATAACTAACCCAGATGAGAACAAAAAAAAAAGAAGAAGAAGAAAAGAAGAAAAAAACCCTTCAATCACACTTGGCAAAGGGCTGGGCAAAGAGTCAGGTATTCAGGGGCCCCACCAGTAGAGTGAAGGCTGCTTGAATCTCAGGGGAATCTCATCATAGCTATCTATATTTTTTTGTTTAAATCCCTAATTCCATCAAATTAGTTCTTGCATGAATTGAGGCTTAATAAATCTGAACCCAAAATAAAAGTGTAGTTCAAGTTGATGTTTTAAAATGTGCGGGTCTATTCACATTGTACAACTGACTTCTACCCACATAATGAAAAGAGAATTCCCATTCTAGAGGGCAGGCACCCAACTGGAGAAGAGTTCCTTCCCTGTTATAATGTTTTCAAGTTGGATGTTATCCCAGAATAATTTTGTGGTATTTCAAAGATCTATACATAATGGGATTGCTGTTGAGGCTTCCTAAATCAATTTGATTAAGA
The DNA here is from genome assembly GCF_001527695.2 of Protobothrops mucrosquamatus. NCBI lineage: Eukaryota > Metazoa > Chordata > Lepidosauria > Squamata > Viperidae > Protobothrops > Protobothrops mucrosquamatus. The sequence continues at coordinate 46,997 of NW_015388413.1, forward strand.
AACCATTTTCATAATGAATCCTTGAATATTTTATCTGATGATTATTTTTATGTAGCATAATTGTTCTCCCTTTATAAAAATGGCTCTTTAGTAATTACCTGAATGTGTTTTCTTGAAAGAAATCTATTTCAGTAAGTTCCCAAACTTTTGCAAAATTATTCACTAGACCTGCAAACCATCAGCCCTAAAATAATTACTAGAGATTCAGTTTCTGCTTATTTTTGTTTACATTCAGAGACTGTAAAAAGGTTGTAAAGGTCAAAGATACAACATTCATCTTAGTAGATCAAACCTTTTGTATACAGGCTCTGAAGAATTTTTGTGTTTATACATTCATAAATCTTGCTGAAGGTTACTGGGAAACGGGATGCAAAAATCAATTTGCATCAAATCAAAAATCAGAGCCACCTCATATTAGAATTTGAAACTATTCTGGAAATGCAACTGTACCTTGCCACAGCAGCAAGTATCATCCTAGCAGCCAGTTCCTTATAGTATTCTGTCCTGATAATGTTACAACCATAATGACGTTGGGCCACATGCTGCGCCTTTGAATAGAGAGAACTTGTATCTGTTGATGTCACTGAAACAATTCCAAGATTTCTTATATTTCTGAAAGCTGCATCTAGGTAGTTTACTGATGATCCAAATGGGTCCAGGTGGCTGTATGATAATGTAAGAGACAGAACATAGCACAGTTAAAAATTATTCAGGAAAGAAAATGTATGCACAACCTTCATCTTGCCATACACTTCAACAAGAATTCCTTTCAAAAAAGTACTGTCTGCCTAAGGTTGTAATTTTATGTATTATATGCAGGGCTTTTTTTGTCATAGAACGCAACGGAGCAGAGTTCCGGCACCTTTTTTCGACGGATTTTCCAGAGTTGCGGTACGGTGCAAACGGGGTCCCCTCCAACACTGTCTGCCTCCTCTAGAAGGAGCCATGAGGCGCTGGAGCACCACAGCCAGAGTGTGGCCTGATTGGCTGGGTCAGACTATGTGGTGTGGAAGCCGATGGTGGCGGTGGGAGACACATAAACATGGAGGCCCTCTTTCACGAGAAGGTGAACGAGCCTTTTGCCTTCCCTTAGAGAAGGTGGGGTGTGAGGTTAAAAAGAGGCGAAGCGAGAGGAAAGAAAGGCGGCTGACGTGGAAACTTGCCCAACAGCGAAACTTTGCTGTTTCAGTTCCTTGGGTAGTTCAAAGGCTGGGATGTCTATGAAAATCTCTTTTTAGTCTTTTATACTTTATATTCAAACTGCAGAGGGGAAGAATAAGAATAAAGCCAATGTCTTGTGATTTGGAAGTATTATTATTAATAATATATATTAATTATATATTGGTCAGATGTAAAGGTAGACCTACAGTATAAGGTTTAATCAGATCTGTTTATTAAATTGGGTTTAACTTAAAGCTAAATTAAAAGTAATCTGTTCACTGACAAAGTTTCAACTTTAATTTGTTTCAAGTCAATATCCATATTAAACTCCAAATGTAAATTTTTCCACCTTGTTTGACAACTTCTTAAAAATAATTCAATCTTTTACAAGCAACCACATTTTGTTTTATTGGGCCAATTTCATTCCACATAGAAAGCTGACATTTCCATTCATTAAACTAAACGGGTAAATGTCCCAAAAGATTAATAAAATGCCTTCTTGTAATTTAAAGCCACACAGTGCATGGTAACATTAATAGTATTAACTTACCTTGAACAAAATCCTAGTCTTTTAGATACACTAAAAATTGAAGGGTTTTTTTTCAACTACAAAGATAAACCTTGTAGGGTAGGCAAGGCGGGTTGTATGATGTGTGGCACTTTTGTTTTTGTTTTTTAACAAAAACACTGATTATATGTAACATTTAAAAAAAATCTAGTGCACATTCATATCTAAAGTAAAACAAAGTGTTGAATATATTGACATTTTATGATAATCATTCCAAAATGTTTACAATATAAGCTGATTGTAAGAGCTATATACATAGAAAAGTGTGCAGTAAGCTCAATTAACTACCCGAACCCAGATGAAGAATGCAATTTTCTAAAACTTGGGATTTAGCAGACATTGTAGGCAGAAGAAAGCGGCAAGAAACCAAAGTGCAACAATGATTCATAGAGATACTTTTAAGCAATCTTAATTTTCCAAATCAAAGATTCCAGAACAGAATTAAAATTCCTTCAGCAAGTAACAGCCTAGCACTGATGTTCTTCCTCAATCAATCAGGTCTAGTTCACAGGATATGAACTAGTATAGTAATAGTATATCCTGTGAATTATGCATTTTAGTTGGACTTAAACCTTGAGCCTGCATATCAATCTCATTTTTGTGTTGATATCTATACTACTCCCCAGCTAGATATTGGGAAGCACAAGTGGGGAAAGTGCTGATTGAAATAGGACAAGAAACTTACATGAAATCGAATGCTCTCAAATGCATGATGACATTGGCATCCAATTTTGTCACCTCAATGGTAGGCAAGTTTTCTTCCCCTTCTTCCATTGGTTCATCACAGTCATCTTCCTCAAAATTCATCACAACTTTCATCTTATTTAAGTGACAGTTTTCTCGAATCATGGTCACTGAATTTTCATTATAGTCATTAATTGTGACTTTTACTGAATTTCCAAGATGCTTTGCCCACTGTAATCCCATTATACCTGGAAGGCAGATGATACATACAAGATGATGAATTTAGCAAAAGGCACACCTACAGATCTGTGACCTCACTACACAGAATGTAATATTAGGTTTGAATTATTTAGGAAGCATACATATACAGGTAGTCCTTGTTTAATTACCATAATTAGGATCAACAACTTGGTTATTAAGCAAAATGGTCAATAAGTGAGACCACATCTGTGCTTACGATCTTACTTCAATTTTCCTTTGCTCTACAGAACTGAGAAGATCGTAAATGCAAGGACTGGTAGAAAAGTTACTTTTCATACTGAATCGCTGCTACATAAGGCAGTCGCTAAATAAGAAACCATGAAATCAAAAGAACGTTTCCCAATTCTGTTACACATATATATGCACTCATAAAATTTAAAGGCAGAGCAAGCTTTTAAAAAAGGTGCATTCCTAAGCATCTTTATTCAGAAATAAACTCTATTAATAAGACTTACTCCCTCAGATTACAAATTCTCTTTACAAATTATAAATCAAAATACATAACAGCATATTATTACCAGTAGCTCCAAATGCATCCAGACATTCCAAAGGTTTCCGTTCCTCAGTTAGAACAGTTAAAGCACAGACTATAAGTTGTCTAAAAGAAAAAAAAAGTATACTGAAAATATATGTAAACCATGCATTTATTATTCTTATATCTTGTTCGAACGATATCTAACATAAGGCAGTTGTAATTATTCTTATTGTTTTGGCCAATCTAAAGTACTGAGATTTTTGGCAGGGCTTCAATTGTGCTAGGCAAAGAATAGTCCACTTCATGTACAGCGCTAAGACATAGCGCAATTAATTTGTTTTTGTCTTAAAGGGATAAACCAACTGATTAGCATTATGTGCAATCAAGCCAATGTAGCTAATTCACTTAGCCTTTATTAAGGCTAATGGCCTTAATAAAAACTGAGTTGAATCAAACATAGTTAAAAAGTCCTGGATTAGCATAATTTGTGAGTATATAGCCTGTGTAACATAGTAGTTAGAATGCTAGATTAGAATTGAGGAATCCTTTCAAAATACAGCTTCCTGATATGTCAATGGATTATGACTATTCCACTCAGTTTTTTTTTTTTGCAGAAAAGTTAAAAATGAGAACCCCTCCCTCAAATGTACATGTCTATTTAGCAATAGCAACACTTAGACTTATATATCATTTCATAGTGCTTTACAGCTCTGTCTAAGCGGTTTACAGAGTCAGCATGTTGCCCCCAACAATCTGGGTCCTCATTTTACCGACCTCAGAAGGATGGAAGGCTGAGTCAACTGTGAGCCGATGAGAATCGAACTGCTGAACTGCTGGCAGTTGGCAATCAGCAGAATTAACTTGCAATACTGCTATCTAAGTACTGTGCCATCACTGAGAAAAGTGACTTATAACCAGTCTTCACACATGGCAGCATTCTCCATGGACATATGATCAAAATTCAGGTGCTTGGCAACCGGTGTCTATTTATGATGGTTGCAGCCTCCTGGGATCATGTGATCGCCTTTTACAAAACTTTCCCAGCTGGTTTCTGAGAAGCAAAGTCAATGGGGGAAGCCAGATTCATATAACATGATTCACTTAATAACCATGGCAAAAAAGGTTATAAAATTGGATGCAACTCAGTTAACAACTGCCTTGTTTAGCAGTGGAAATTCTGGTCCCAATTGTGATTGTAAGCTGAGGACTAATTGTAGTCCTGGTTTTTGTCCTGGCTATTATTTTAGTTCAAACCTCACTTGTATTCTTGGTTGACTGACTGGGTTTCTAATAATTTATTAGGTTCCCTTTAATCCTTTGTAATCCACAATACAGCAAAAATGTATATAATTATTGGTGTCTGTTAATAAGAAAATTCACAATATTTAGTTATAATTCTTCCCCAAACAATTTTATCATTTCTTACCTGTTAAGTTTCATTTTGGGGTTAAAATAGGAATCTGTTTTCTGAGGTGTTGAATAGTTAGGAAGGACTTGTACATCTGTTTCCGCTTCCTTCAGTACTTCATATTTAGGAGCAAGGGCTAAGGATTATTTTCAGATGAAAGAGCGTTATAGCCCATTTCAGGTGATCATTCAAAATTCCACAAATCACAGATCAGAATCTATCCTATTCTCCTAACTTGCTAAATGATACTAACCAGAGTTTCCACATTGGGACTGTATAAAAGCTGGAAAGTGAGTTCTAAAATGTGCACATGAAGGGTGAGATGGTTCTAGGTCAGTGGTTCTCAACCTTTTTAATGCCGCGACCCCAAACGGTCGTAAGTCGAGGACTAAACCGGTCGTAAGTCGAGGACTACCCAACCAGTCGTAAGTCGAGGACTTTCCCTGCCCGGGAGCGCCGCGCATGCGTGGTTCCGCCCCCTGCGCCGGCCGAGGCGTAGCTGGCAAGCGGCAGAGACGGAGCAGGCCGACCACCAGCTGGCCCAACCCAAGGGAGGTAAGGCATCCGCCCGAAAAGGGGGGAAAAATGGCGGACAAAAAAAATGGCGGACAGCCTTGCTTGGCGACCCCCGTGAAATGGTCGATTGACCCCAAATGGGGTCCCAACCCACAGGTTGAGAACCACTGTTCTAGGTACAACTATCTGGCTAAGATTATTGTTCCTGACTCCTTTAACCTTGGTTAATAAAGACAGGAGTGAATGAAAGAGTCCTACTGATACCTGCATGGTGTATAAAGTTTAAAACTACCATAATAATTAGATTCAAACTGAAATATGTGGGGTACTAAAAAGAGACAATCAAAGAAGTAAAGCAGGTTTTTGATAATACTTAAAACTATTTTATGGTGAAATGTTACCACTATGCCATCATATTAAAGAGAATTTAAGCTGTGCTTAGATTTTGTCACAATCCTTAAAAGAGATCCTTATTAGAAAAAAAAATCATGTGGTAAAATATATGACAGTTTTTATAGAAATTCTAGAGCAGAAGAGAGTATATCTCTTGGTTAGGGACTATTTCTAATGACATCTCCTACAACTGTTTTACATTAACTATGTCAGCTAGAACTAATAGGAATTGTAGTTAAGAACACATGAAAACCACCATATATATATATCACTATTTTGTTTGTTTCCCAACATCGATTCAGAAATGGTGGCATTGTAGTTCAGAAACTTTTGGGAGCCACAAGTTCACTACTTATGTCTTAAGATGTATTTCATAATCAACATTTTAAAATTGTACAATTAAAAAAGAACAAAAAAGGACATATGCTTTTCTAGAGGAAGGAAACAAACTACAAAATACGATCCTTGAATAACAGTTATTTCCCCTGATAATTAAATCCAATAAAATAACACTTCACTATGTAACATTGTTAACAACTCAGCTTACCCTCTTTAAACAAATAAGGTCAAATATACATAAAAATTGTACCTAGAAATTACAGAAACCTTGTCCTTTTAAGATGTTCTGAGTTCCTAGACAGAAATATAAAATCATAAAGTTTCACTATTCTAAATTTATCGTATATTCAGTCTATGACACTGAATGTTCAAAATAATGAGATCTTTATGAAGAAAAAACAGAGATATGTTAACTACTTACTTGAAGTAAACCTTGATTCAGTTTCTCCTTTATTTACATGTCGTTTAACATGTCCTACCATATCACTTCTACGGCTGATCGTTGCTGAACAGATAATACAGTGATAATGTGATCCCATTTTTATGGATATCTATAACACACAACACATACAAATCTAAAGTTCAATAAATGCTTTTATTAATATTATACTGTATCTATGTCTTATATTTAAAAAGGAGTCCTAGATAAATTATATTTTAATCACCAAGATTTTAATTTATTGAACTCAAAAAAAACCCTAAAGTTTAGATCAGCATTTTATCAAAAGTGATACTGCTAGAATACTGCAATATATTCTATATGTAAGATGATTTTCAAAAAAGTTTAGAACAGAAATTTCAGTATCCAATGAACTACTAATGAGCAAAGCAAGAACATGTTATCAACTGTTGAAAGAATTGTATTCATTCTCAATTTGTTTCTGGGTGCAATCTAATTAAAGATATGAGACACCTGATAGTGTGGTTCCTCTTTTCTTACATACTTCTCCCAAGCACTGAGATCATTGGCCTATATCTCTGGCTTATATATTATTTCAACTCCCTTATTTATCTGAAAGTATCCTGAGAAGAATAAGATGAAAATCAGTATCAGTGTTGGTACTCTTATTATGCCATTCCCTTCACATTACTGTGATTTTTAAGATAAATATTTTTATCCATTCTTCTGGCTTTTTAGGAGTTATCACTGTCTTTGATTATAAACTGGAACATCATACTATATATATATTGATAAATTCCATAGTCAAATATTTCTCTCACAAATCCTATCATCTTTTTTTGTAGTTCTAGTATTTCTGACACAACTATATTAGATTAAGAATAAGATTACTCAATACTTTTACAATCTGCCTGCTATCCTCATTTATATAACTTTACTACATAAAAATAAATCCTATATGTTCTTCTACTACAGACTTCTGTATAGTCTACTTTGAACTTTTTCCACTTTTCTCAACTACTATTTATATCACAGAAAAAGGAACCATTTTAACAGAAAAGAGCATACATACCTCAGGATTGAACTGTGGAGACCTTGGTGCTCTCTGAGTTTTATTAGTTGCTTGCAGATGTTTCATTACAATTATCTAATTAGGTAACATTATCAATACTAGAGAATGTGGGGTTTGCTCCTGGTTTATGTGCAGTAGCTTCCCCTACTATGGCTGGTGGGGGTATGGTTTTCTCCTTGGTAGTTTGATTAGATCAGGTAGTCACACAACTCGTACGTGATCACTCAACCCACTACAGCACAACCAACACAAGCCATGAAACCATAAATCAAATACATCTCGGAAGCAAACAAGAAATTATTTCAAGCATACAGCATTACCCTAGCACTTAAACCAACTAAAAGTCAAAAGATACAACTCTTTAAACTCAGATCAGCTGGACAAACTCAACCATAGTTTCAAGTACGAAAGCATGAGTATCCTTGTTGTTGTTGTTAGTTGCGAAGTCGTGTCTGACCCATCGCAACCCCATGGACAATGTTCCTCCAGGCCTTCCTGTCCTCTACCATCTTCTGGAGTCCATTTAAGCTCATGCCTACTGCTTCAGTGACTCCATCCAGCCACCTCATTCTCTGTCGTCCCTTTCTTCTATTGCCTCAATCTTTCCCAGCATTAGACTCTTCTCCAGTGAGCCCTTCCTTCTCAAAGTACTTGGGAATTCCTGGAAGCTTGACATTCAGACAAATCAACTTTCAATGAATACACAGTGATAAAGCATATTTGCATACCATCCGAAACGGAAATAAAAAAACTGGAAATAAAAAACTAAGAAGGAAACAAATAGGGCAGAATACATTCACTAGAGCAGCCAACACCAAATAAACAGGAATTAACATCAAATAGTCAAGTAGAAAACAATAGCCTACTTAAGGAACTACCAAGGAGAAAACCACATCTCTACCAACACCATCAGAGCAAGGTTTTGTACATAAACAGGGAGCAAACCCCACATTTAGTAGCATTGATGATGTTATCTAATCAAATAATGCAATGTCTGCAAGCAAACAATCAAGTTCAAAGAGCACCAAAGATTCCACAGAACCATTTTGTTTCTTTTGGTTAGAATAAAAATATAGGCTAGGTAGTATCACATAGAATATGTAACTGAAAGAAAAAAGTAGTTATAAACCTTCCCATAACACGTAATTCCCTTATATACAAAATACCTAATAACAAATGAACTTTCTGTCACTATTACCTATTATGCACGAAAAGGTACAAAACTGAGGTACAAAGTTTACATTGTAAACTGGATATTTATAGTGAACACTGAGCGAAATATAGATATCTAGGTGAAAAATACAATGTCTGAAAGGAAAGCTTATTGCTCCCGTTACCTAGAGAGCTCAAGTTCAAAATTGAGATGAATGTAATTCATAAATAACTAAAATGGAACTTATCATAGCAACAATTCACATAGCTGAATAGCTGTTACCTGGTCTCCTACAACATTTGGTTTCACCGGCCGACACGGCAAGTCACAGATGCACATTCTGTAGCCTGAAATTCAAAAAAGACATTGGACATCTTTAAATGATTGCACAGTTTTCAACACTGAATTCATTCATGTTCTAAAGTTCTATCTTGTCAAACTGTTTTAATTTTAACTCCTTGAAATGTTATACATTGGAAATAAAATGTTAATCACCACTAATAATGTACATTTCATAATCTGAGATGTGGGGAGAGGAAGGTGATAGCTTCAAATCATCACCACGATCGTGCATCCATATTTTTAAAGCAAGTGCCTAATTATATAAAGCTGATAAGTGGGAGAAGGCTTATATTAACACAAATTTTTTCTCATAAATAACATCAATGCAATTAAAGACTTCACCAATATCCCTTTTGGTCAATCAAGTGGTCTAAAGAAAAAACAATCTTTCCAGTTGCAAGTAATTGGAAATGATGGTATGTTCCTTTAGGATGTGGGGAAGAGCTCACGACACTTTTTTTGACAATATATAGTTGATGGGGTAGGAAGAAAAAAGAAAAGACAGCTCAAGTAGGGCTTTCTTTTTATCTCATTTTAGTAAGACAAATTTAGAAAACTTAGATTAATAGATTAACAATTAAAATTAGCAATTAAAGCCAGCAGTATTAATAAAAAAAATCAAAACATTAGAGATATTTATGCATAAGGACAAACTAACTACAATTCTGTTTGGAATTAGAATTGAATTTATATATTGCTACAAACAATCGGTAAAAATTCCCCAAATGGTGAATTTTAACTCACACATAGACTAGGAATCTCATTCTGAATTTGAACCAAAAATAAAATGTATATGGACATGTGAAACCAGCATAATATACACAACTAAACAGTCTTTACTATTTGGGATGCTCAGATGTACATTTCACATTTCTACTTTGTGGGACAGAGGGGGATTGAATTCATTTTAGTAGGCATTTAAAAAAAAATCAAGAAGAAAAACAGAAAGTGAGAAAAACAAAACACCAGATGAAGATATGCAATGGCCTTCCTGGCCACAGCTGCCACCTGGTCATCAAACAGGAGCTGTAGGTCCAGAAGACCTTTGAATGGAGAAGTGTTACCCTACCCAAGAGCAAAAAAAGGCCCTGAAGCCTGGCTCTTCACCCACTGTGGCTGAAGCCTCTTTTTCTTTGTTCCCTTCTGGGTTTGTTATCTCTGTCATCTCTGTTCTTTTTTGTTATGTGTTGTTTTAAATGTATTTAACAATTTGTAAACCACTGAGAGTCACTAGACATATCAATTGATTAAATAACCTCTGTATCCCATAAAAAACTTTAAACCACAGTTTTTTTTCACAGTCATTCAGGATGTATTCATTCACTTAAAAGGCCATTTAATCTCTTGGCAAGTATTGCAAAAAAAAGCTTGCAGCTCATTCATTAGAGAGGTCTATACAACTCTAGGTGTGTTGGATTGTTCCCCTCTTTTGTAAATCAAGGAAATAAAAGTTTCTTGCCAAGGAGGAGGAATAGTTAATACTGCTATCTTATTCTTTGCCTGAATTAATGGTTAAATCTATCTTTCCTGGAAGGTCTTATTAGATTGTAGAAAAAAACTTGTCCTGAACTTTTGTTGAATTTTATCTCTTCCATTATTGAAGGATACTTTCTATTCCATACAGAAGTAATTTTTTTCTTGAGTTTTTTTGTGGAGTATATTTACTTATTTAAAAGAGTTGTATGGCCATCTACCTTTTGGCACACAACTCCGAGAAACAAACAACAATACAAGAAAAAAAATCTAGGCAATTCATCAACTATTCTCAAAATCCATCTTCTATATCCACTCATCTATACTATCTCCTGGTCTCCAACCTTATTGTCCTAAATGAACTTATGGTGAACTTATGGCACGGGTGCCAGAGGCAGCACTCGGAGCCCTCTCTGTGGGCACATGTGCCGTTGCCCCAGCCTCGCCTCCCCCCGCGACCCCCTCCTCTCCAGCAGCCCCCCTGAAGGAGAGTCGCCCCTGAGCGTGGCCCACACGGAGCAGCGCAGCCAAGGACATGGCAGCCAGGCAGCATAGACAAGACTGCCCTCACACCCCATCGTGCACAGTTGATGCTGCAGGGCGTGACCACCATAACGCTGCTGGGCTGCCTGGGTGATCTGCGGAGGCGGTGAGTGGCCCTGCGGGCAGATGGAGAGGGCAGAGTGGGGGCGGGGCAGGGGGTGGAGCAGGGGTGGGGCCAGTTTTGGGGCACTTGGTCACTAAAAGGTTCACCATCACTGTCCTAAACCTTGAGGCAAAAGCCAGCTTTTTTCTTCTCTTGAACTCTGACCATTATAAATTAAAGAATGCCCCTGTGATCATGAGGTTTGGGTTACAACATTAATTATGGAGAAAAACTAACAGTTGTCATCTAACTGCATTAGCATTAATAATGGTGTTTTAGATACACTTACCTTCAAATTCAACAGACACTTTCCAGTGAAAATTCTGAAGGTGGCGACGGAGCTTGTGACTGCTGCAAGCTTTGAACCTCTCTTCAGGACATAATGGGCAGGACCTCTTGTCATCTAATAATTTAAATTAAACCAAAATAAGAAAAAAATACACAAAAACCCAATGTTTCAGTTTTGAAATAATGAAAAACAACTGCTTAAGGTTTTTTTGTCAATGTACAGAAGTAGTATTTGCATCTCAGCTCAACCACTTGCAATCAAATAATTAATAGCTCAAATATCTAAGAAACCTATCTGCTTTAAAAGCCATGGTTTAAGGTTTAGTTGAATTAGTGTTGAAATATCTGTGATCCAAAACAGAAGTAGAAATCTTTTATTTTTTTCATACGATTACGATAATAATCTAAGTTTACTATAAAAATAAGTAGCACATCATTGCCTACTCAACAGACACACTTTTCTTTGTTCCTTTCCATGCTTTCCATCTATTACAGATGAATTTGCTCCCAAGCCTCTGTGAAATTAATTCTACTGCATCTTCTTACTTGGATCTGACAAGGGTAGAACTGCAAGTATAACCCTAACTAAGTGAAATGATAATTTTGTTTTTTTTCCCTTAAAAATCTTTTATTTACTATTACTTTTGGTAATTTTTTACACATATTGCCTAGATCAGAGGTCCCCAACCTTTTGGGCACTAGGGACCGGTTCCGTGGAGAAAGGTTTTTCCGTGGACCGGAGGGTACGTGGTTTTGTGTACTGCCTGCATCTCGCGGATGGGGCTTTGCTTGTTTGTGCGGACTGGTTGCTGGCATGCCGCGGCCCGGTACTGGTCCACGGACCGGGGTTGAGGACCCCTGGCCTAGATAACTATAAGGGATGCATGACTCCTTATTTGGTTCCTATTTTAAGATCAGTAATAGTTTCCTCAGATGATCTCTGTTTTCTGCAGTTACCAAGCAAAGTACTTGTCCAAGAACTGAATGCCACAAGCATTGCATTTCAACCATTTGTTGTTTCTTCTGGAAATATTTTAAATACCTGCCAGTTGTTGGTCTTCATTCTTGGAATCAGAGGAAATTAGGCAGCCTTCCTGCAAATCAGCCAGTTTTTCTAAATCATCAAGGGTCCTCTGAATTGAAATATGTTTCTCTAAAATAAACAATTCAAATTACTTTTCAGCAAAGGCTGTGTATATGTGTGTGTGTGTGTGTGTATGCACTATACATAAATACTACTTAATTTCAATCTTTCAAAAGCTTTTAAAAAGTTTGGAGTTTTTGTGCACTGCATCTCTCAAGCAATCCTGTTTTTACAATGGCCCACGTATCATCTTGCCTATTATGTTATCATAACTATGTAATAGTACAAACAAATCCAAACGACTAAAAATTCATTAAAAACCTCATACTAAATTTCCACAACAGCTCATACATTGACAATATATTTATGTTAAAATAGTACATAGGCTTGTAACTGGAATCCCTTCCAACTTTATTATTATTATTATTATTATTATTATTATTATTACATTTGGGGATTATCTGACCAACTCCGTGTGTTTGGCTTGCAAGTTTGAATGGTCACTCAATGAGTGATTGTTAAATGAGGACCATTTTTAGTATCAAAAAATGTTCATGCCATTTGTAAATTCATACATGTTCATAGGTTGCATTGAAAGCAAAGAATTTCCTCCATGGAATTAGGCTTAAACTCTGATTTCTATCTTTAAAAAGTTTAACTATTTGGTTCAGTGATAAAGAATAAATAGTGTATTTTGCTTTTATGTATCTCTGGGCATAATTTGGAATACCTGGTGTTGAATATTTACTTAAGTGCATATACGTAATTGGGCAAAATCCCAGTGTATTCAATGGGTTTCCTTATTACTAACTGCATTGGGATTACATATCAAGTTTCACTGACTGCCTGGTAGCCCAGATTCCTCTCTAGAAATTTGGGGTAGTTTTATGATGCATAGAAGAATTCTATAGTGCTGAGTTTTGACAGTGGCTCTAGGGAATTGCATATATATTTTAATAAACTTAAACTGAATTTAGGAACCAATAAGTGTAGGTAATACATTCCTGGCTAACATAAGATTTTATTGCAACGGTATAACACAACTTCAAAAGTGATGAGCAGTGATAAGTGAGGTTTGATTTATAAATATTGGAAGAAATAAATATGAGCATGCCAAGAATTCACATATTTCCTTGAAGCTGTAATATCTTTCAACATAACAAATTAGAGGATGTACCTCAACTTATACTCTTTAACTATATGTCTTTACTAATTTTTAAAAGATAGATGGGCAGAATATTTCCTGTAAATCACCCCAAATAAAGCAAAGGTTTTCATATTATCCTTTCAAACCTTGTGGAGTTTTAGATGATGCATCTAGTAGATTACTGTTAAGATCTTCAATGGAATTTTGCTCTGATTTTTTCATTTTGGCATTTATATCTTCATTAATGATTTCTGTATCTTCTGTATTTCTGCTATCAGGTTCTTTGGGGACATCCATCCCATCTACAGAAAAAAAACAAGATTGTAAGGAAAAGCAATATATAATAATTAACTATAATATTTTCTCTTTAAATCTATTATAGTATTCTAATTAACATATTTGCAATGCAAAAAAGTATGAGATAAAAGATAAATTAGGCCTATTACAATCAACAGGATTTCAACATGGCATCACAAACAAGTCCCACAGAATTTTATGAACTACAGGCAGTTGCACAGTAATGCAATAGTGTGAACTATAATATCTTGCCACTTACCTAGACAAAAGAAATAAAGAAAATCTAAAGGATAAAAGAATTCAATGAACATATCACTGTATATATCCAGAAAAAAAAACAAGCAATTCTTTAGAAAAGTTTTTGCTTGGATAAGGAAGTCTTTTATTTCCTTGGACTATGGCAAGTTGGAATTTAGCTTGAAATCACAAATGACTTTGTGATTTCCCCCTTTTGACTACAGTATATGAAATGTGGAGTCCTTGATGCTCTGAGCTTGTTTTTTTTGCTTGCAGACATTTCAGCAAACAGATTCAGACAAATGCTCAACTTCAGAAATATAGTGAAAAGAGGAGGAATAGATAAGGCTTAACAAAGCTTTGTTTCCATGGTTCCAGATTTAGCTTCCATGTGCTGCATATCTCTCCTGAGTCAATTGACAAGTGACTGAAAAATAGCTGACATTGAACAAGGAGATTTCAATCTGGCACTGCTTGAACAATGAAGTACTAAGCTTCCCAAAGGAATTACTAATGCAGGATTTGTTTGCTTAGGGGCAGGATCTGTTTAAACAATAGAGTCGGTAACACCAAAGCTCTCCAGAAAGAAAGCATCAGACAGACCCACGATGCTCCTAGACTTAATGACTGCAGTTGAGGAACAGAAATGCAGGCAGCTGATGTTTGCTGGGCTTTGCCTAGGGGCATTCACTGCTAATGAGGCCAGATGGCCCTTGGATCTGATAAATAGTATTTGGCACTATCTGGATTCTCTTTTCGACAGAGAATCTATGCATGAAGAATACACCATACAATTCTACCAACGAGTTGCAATTTACCTATTCCATCCTTTAATGCAGTGGTTCTCAAACTGTGGGCCAGAAACCCCTGGGGGGGGGGCTGTGATGTTGTCACATGGGGTCCATAAAGGCTTGAAGAAATATTTAAATCTTGAGTTAAGTCTTGGGGGTTTGTGGCCATGGTCACAAAAGGTATTTAAAGGAGATTTCTGATGAAGAAAAGGTTGAGCCACTGTAAGGGGGGGGGGGGGAAATCTGGCAATAAGAAGAGTCTCCTGACACTTTCTTCCAACCTAAAGAGAAAGAATTTTTCTGCCAGAAACATGGGGAGCCACCTCTTTGCTCTCTTCCCGCCTGAAGAGGACGTCCTGTACACTGAAGCACATTAAATGCTAATGAAAGAAATGTGTTTTTTGCAACAACTAGTCCTCAGTCTAGGACAGTGTTTCTGAACCTTGACAATTTTAAGGCATGTGGACTTCAACTCCCAGAATTCCACAGCCAGCAATGCTGGCTGTGGAATTCTGGGAGTTGAAGTCCACATGCCCTAAAATTGTCAAGGTTCAGAAACACTGGTCTAGGAGGCACAACTGGCTGAGGGCCCGCAGCATTTCTCCCTCCCCTTAAAGGAGGCTTAATATTTGCATCCCTACAAACCGTGGCATCGTTTTCCCACCCCCACAGCAGTTCACGAAAGGCGCCTCCTCGATGTCAGGAAACCCTCTGACCAACGTGCCTAACGTATGAACGGCGCCTTCTAACCGTCTGAAAAGGTTCCTCTCAAACGGGGTGGGTAACGAGAAGCAAGGCCGGGGGCAAATGCAATCTCTGCCTCCTCCTCCCCAGGGCAAAATCCTCACTCTGCAAGCGGCTCCTGTGTCCCTCCTTCCCTTTACTCACTTAGCTCTTCCGCGGCCTCCTTGTCGTCTTCATCCTCTCTGCTTTCCCTAAGTCTGTCTTCGTTGGGGGGCGACGGCGGTAGTTGTAACAACGGCAGCGGGGCCTCCTCAGCCGCCATTTCTCCCACAAAGCGAAGTTGAAGAGGCGAGGATTTCTTTGCCCTCCTCCTCCTCCTCCTCCTCCTCCTCAGGCTGCTCTGCAAAAACCCCTCAGGCTGCTCACGAGGGCTCCCTTGCCGGCCAAGCCGCTGCTGCACTTCGCGACGGAAAGAGCGAGGCTACGCCCCCGTGACATTTTAAACTCTCCCACCAGAGGCCTACATTACCCAAAATCCAACGCGGCTCGTGAACTACAATGCCCAAAACGCCGCCACGCTGAATGCGACGTGCTGCCTTTTTGCCCGGCGACAGCCCGCGGGCAGTTGGTGAACTACAGTACCCAGCGTGCAACTCGACAGGGGTGGTGTTGATGCTCCAAAAGGGTGTACGTCGCGGGACAGCTCAGTTTGGCCGGTTGTAGTAGAACGTCAAAGGGAAGCCGATTGGCTGCCGGAGGGGGCCTCTTTTATTGCAAGAGGGCGGAGAAGCTGGGCGCCTGAGACGTCAGAGGAAAACAAGCCTCGACGAATGGCCAATACTTTTTGGCCCGAAGGTGTCTTTTAGTTACCGAGAAAGAGACATACAGCGTGGGCGGGGAGCAAAGGTTTTAAGGAACTCAAAATGATCCCTCTGGAAAGGTGGTCGAGCTCCTGGGAATCTTGATCCGGGTGTGCCTGTGTAAGCCGTCCCCGCTTCCGCAAAAGCTACAAGGTAGGTTAGTTTCAGTTAAGTTTGACATGGTGTTGTTTGAATCCAGCTTTACGGTTTCGTTAACGAATTCCGGTCAAAGCGAGACTGATTGAACAACGGAATTGTGCTCGTTTATTTACACAGCCTGTCTTAGTTAAGTTAAAAAGCACACGAGAGGAGAAAAGTGTTTTAAAATGGAGATACAATGGAACTTAGAAACTGAAAACCACCCCTTCCGCTGTGCTTTGGTGACCAGTTTGGCTGATTGTGATATTAGTTGCTGTCATTTTTTATTGACACCACCTTACAGTGCTTCTTACCCCATTTTAACAAAGACTACGGATGTTTGCTCTTTTATTTTTAATAGCTGGGTTTTTTTTTTAAAAAAAGAGCAAACTTCTAGTCATTATAAGAAAACATTAATGTCCACTCCTCCCCCTTAGTATAACTTTAATATCACACATAGAAACATAAACAGTGGAAACTTTAGTCATGACTAAAACAGTTTAAAAAAAGGCTTATAGGTTGGTTTCCTTTCAAATTGCAAGGTGGTGATGTTTCATTATTAGCCTTTTAATAAAGGTGGTGTTAGCATTTTAGAATGGCATCCCTGTCTCCTTTTGAAGTTCAGTAAACCATGTTTTCTTTTTAGCCAAACCCATTTCCTTTTTTTAATGTACAAAATCTAATCTCGTGAAGTAAACAGCACTTTATTCTGAAAATGGCTGAATACACTTGCAAGTTTTACAGAAGATATAAACTCAATTGGGAAAGGGAGTAATGTAACCCGTACATTTGCCACTTGTGCAATGTTATCTAGAATCAGTGTTTTCTATTGTTTAATTTTCACATGTAACAGTATCTTTTCATGTTTGTTTACTTGCTCTATTTTTGTACAATTTTTTATTAATGTTTTACAAAAAGTTTAAAAACTAACACCAATAAAGAGCGTAAGAAAAAAAAGAGGAAGGAAAGCAAAAGTTAAAAAGATCCAAAAAGAAAAAAATAGAAGTGTTTGATTTTCTTTGCAGCAAATATAAGTACAATCACAAAATTATCTCTTACTCTATGATGACAAAAACCTTCACTTTTTTCCATTATACATTTTTCCTAATCATCAAAACCACAAATCATAAGTATATTTTTTGCTGTTTCATTCAAAAAGTGTAAGGGATTTCCAGTTGACAGTAAATATAGATATTACTTTTTCTTTAATCAAAGCAGTTAGTGTAGCCATTTCTGCAAGTTCCATCATCTTGACCAACCATTCCTCTGCTATAGGTAGTATCAAGCCTTTTTTCACTTTGGAGCATATAATAGTGTTGCTGCAGTTGCCATATATAAAAACAAGGTCCCGTGTCTTTTTTCTAATAGTTCATTAATTCCCCAAAAAAGTTTTGGGTTCCAATTGTACTTTAACCTTTAAAATCTTCTGAATTAAAGCATATATTTGCATCCAAATGTTTTGGTTTTTTTACATGTTCACCAAACATGATAAAATGTCCCTTCATGTTGTTCACACATTTCCAGCAAAAATTTGAAATACATTCTAGTCACATTCTCTACCAATGACACATCATTTTATAAAAATTCTCTTAAGTCTAGAAGACAAGATAAATTTTGTTCCCTTTGATCATATAGTTTTCCATTGGTCTATTTGTATATTATAGCCAAATTTTTTAGCCTTGTTTATCATACATTTTTTACTAGCTCTCCTTTTGTCTCATATGTCAATAAACGTTTATACATTTTAATAACAATACATAATTTAGTAATCAGTGCATAATTCTGTTTCAAATTCAGTCTTTGTTCAAAACCATAAAATCTTTCATGCACTATAAACTTTTCTTTTAATGGTATGGACATAGCCTATATGTCCATCACCCCAAAAATAAGTTCATCTAGATTCATAATTTCTACAGTCTCATGACTTCAGGTGTTACAAGAATGCTGACTTACTTTTTTACCTTCACATTATAAATATGTGAAGGTAAAAAAGTAAGTCAGCATTCTTGTAACAGCTGAAGTCATGAAACTGTAGAAATACACAAATAAAATGTTTAAAGAAGGAAAGATTTAAGGGAAACAGGCAGCACTATCTTTTTTTTACAAACTAAGCACAGTTTAAGAAAAGCATTATAGGAGCAAGTTCTGATCCATTATTTAGCCACTAAAATTTAACAAATATGTTGTCATTTGAAACGATTCCTGATAAATCTAACATTGATTGTACTCCATTTACTAAGTAATAATATATATCATGTAACTAACAAATGAGCATACAAAAGATTATATCATTGTTTTCTCTCTTCACCTCCTCCTTTCCTTCTAATCTATCATTGATTCATTTGTATTACATTAAATTTCCAATTAAACCTAAGATAAAAGTCAGAGATATTCCACTACAGTATTCACTGCTTAAATTAGGAATAGCCAGCCTATTCGGAGCTTTTGTGCTTTACGTAACTCCTTGGAAAAATATCTAAACATACCTGTAATTAAGATTGCAGTACTTTTTTTCAGACTTTCAGACCTAAGCATGTCAAAAAAACACAAAAAGAAATCCAGTCAAAAGGATGACACCTCGGATAAAAAGGTAAGAAAATCTAGCTATTACCTTTATATTAGCTGAAGAACTGTCCCATCCCCAGTGTGATTGGTCCATCCCTCTTGTGCCAGCAAAACGGCATGCTGTGGATCCTGTCAACCAAGGAATTTGGCTCTTGGGGGTCCAGGAGAAGAGCCTTTTCTGCAATGGAAGCTGCCATCTGGAACATCATTCCCCTCAAAGTGAGATCTGCTCCCACCATCTTGACCTTTTGTAAAGATCTTAAAACCTGGCTCTGCCAGTTGGCCTGGGGCTAGGATAGGGGTGTGTTATCCTGGAGATAATTACCGGATTAATAGAATATCTGACCTCCCCTTTACTGTATATCCTCTGCTATCTTAGCTATTCCTTGTTAATGTATTTATTGTTTACTGTTGCAGTCTTTGATATTATAATTTTATTGGATTGTAAGCCATCCAGAGTTGTGTGACAGCGGGATAGGCAGCAAATAAATTTAATAAATAACAATAATAATGATTAAGTTTTTCATTGCATAAAAAAAAATGGAAAAAAAGCTAGGGTGGCACCATGAATAGAATATGATCGATGACTAATGATAATATTCAGTCTTAATGCCATATTTGCAGTATTAAAAATATGGATAGTCTACTTTTGTTCTCTGGATCTTGGATATAACTGAAGTCAATACAGCATTTTATTACCTAACAGAATTAAACATAACCCTTTTCAAGTGTTATGCTCTTTGCTTTTTCTCCCCATCAGTTACTTCCTAATGCTTTAACTTGCCTAGGCTGAGCAGAGATGGGGCAAAAAGCTTTATGCTCTAGGAATTAGGAGAACATGTAAGAATGGCCAGCTTATATACACCCAAAACTGCAGGCTAGACAACTGCAGAAGACATGAAGTGGCCCAGTGTTTAGGTAACAGTTGTAGAGGAATAAAGGACCTTTCCCTAGAACATTTTTATTTTCAAATATTTATTTTGGTTCCAAACCAGGCTTTTCAGATGCAGAACAGAATTTAGATTGCATATTTACAATCTTATTTTTTGAGTGTGCTTAAATAAAAATACAAGAAAAGTATCATTAGGTTCTGAGATTTTGCCAAGGACAGGGGCTTTATAAAGTCAAATAGGTAAAAAAGTGTTTTTTTAAGCATAAGCAAATATTTTTTCTATTTCCCATGGTGGGTTCATCATTTAAATAGGCACATAGGATAGAGCAAATGTGGAAAGTCAGGAGAATTTAACATTATTTTTGAATGCCGATGAGCTTTTGTTCATAACAAATGCAAAATTGGCAAAACAGCAGTTAGTAGTGGCAATGGAGAAGGCCACTGTAATTTCAAGGAATTTAGTGACATTTTGATTTCTCCTTCATATTAAGAAAAGTCTAGAATTTTGTAGTTTGTTCTGAGCAAGCATGCTTGGGGTTTTTTTGCTCTTGTTGTGTGTGTGTGGGAGCTTCACATAGCTTCAAAGATTTTCTCACTATGAAAGATTCTTGCTTTCCATCTTAGAGTCACATGCCATTCAGTCAAGGTCAGGTTTTGCAGTCTCCTGACCAAGTTTGATAAAAACCTTGGGATTGTTGTTGTTTCTTGAGAGCTTCTGCACAGAACCTTGCATTGGGTACTGTGGAAATTTGCCACCCCTTAGTTATCTCTGCTGTCATTAGCAGAAGCTCCTGGCTGCTTGTAAGAGATCTGGGAGTCATCTTCCTTGGTGCGTATGCTTTTTATGTTATACTTTTAAATACGTTTGCTTGAATTTGCTTAAAATCTTTTATTCACTGGTGTGCTTATTGATTCTGGATCAAAAACAACAACAACACCCAAATACTTGGGCACCTGATCACTGCCCTGACACTTGACAAAACACAGAAGACAGAAGGTTCTAACTGCTTGAAGCAGTATGTTTATACATACTATATGAGGATCGTGAAATATTTGATCTAAGATTATCAAACTTGGGGAAACTTAGGGATTTAATGTTAAATTGTAACAGTGAGTCATATTAGTTAAGCTTTTGCAGAAACTCAAGGACAGGAAGATTAGAAGACTCTGGCTCAGTGTTTAGGCTATAAAATAGTACTTATTTCTACCATACACTGAACGTCTGCAGGAATGAACATGCAGATTGTGCAAGGAAAAAATACCAAAATGTATCTAGAATAGTAGAAATAACAATGATCAAGAAGTAGTTATTGTTGAATCTTAATGGACATTTTTTGAAGTAGTATATGCAGGCCCATGGAGATTAATGAATATTACTGTTAATATGATACAGTAAAAACAACTAAAGTGAAAGAGAAGATTATAAAGGCAGTAATAATCTGACTTAAGAGATCATATCCTGTATCTGTCTTTGAGGAAAGAATGATGCATAAAATATAGTGAAATTCCATGCAACTTTGCTCTCCCTATTGTGAAAGATTATTTAATATAAGGCTGGACAACACACATGCTTATAAATATTTCTTATTCTTTCAGAAACCAGAATCAGCAGAAATTGGGAACAGACATGCAAAAGAACAGATGGACCAAAGGTAATATTTTTCTTTGATAGGAAGAATGGAAGTATTGATATTTTGAAGGCTGAAAAATCTAAATTGGCTATAGTGCAGAGAACAACACTGTTTGAAATCTGTTGATTAATTTGGAATATTTGATTGGAT
Source organism: Protobothrops mucrosquamatus (assembly GCF_001527695.2). NCBI lineage: Eukaryota > Metazoa > Chordata > Lepidosauria > Squamata > Viperidae > Protobothrops > Protobothrops mucrosquamatus. The sequence continues at coordinate 68,652 of NW_015388413.1, forward strand.
CATTTTAGTTGCCTGACTTTTAATCAAATTATAAAGAAAATGATACTCTTGTAATAATCCCCAATGCACCAATTTTATAGTTTTTTTTATTCTTTCTTTTATTACTTTGCCTAACTGATCTTTACTTGTACTATTGTTCAGTTATCGGGGAAAGTTCCCTACTGTTTTTAGTTTTATTTGTAACCTCATTATATTTGAAATTGTGTTGCTATGTTGCCATAAGCAAAGAAAGTAACTTATGGAATGGTCTTCTAGATGCTATGGCTAATAGAAATAGTCATCCATTGCATAGCTTCAGCTATATGATAATATTTATGCCATTTGTAATTTATGAATGAGAATTCTCATTCCTAATGTAGCAACATGATATTCTTTGGATTTTTTCGATTTCAATTCTCATATGGGAATACAGTTCTTATTTAGAACTAATTTTTAGAATTAGATTAAGTATCTCATTTTAAAGAGGCTAATAATTTTATAACAAGCTACCTGTCACATTTTCTGTATGTATCGATAATTTACTGATAAGTTCGGATTTTTCTCTAACATTTTCCTGTTAAATAAAAGATTGGATTATAATTTTAAAAAATCCACAGTTTACCTTCCACAGCCTTAACTTTCTTTAAAGTGATTTTTAATGATATTTTTGCAGAGTGAGTGGTGCTGGATATATGAAAGCAAAAATGAGTTTGGAACTCAAAAATTCTAGTACGGGACTTGAAACAAAGATACCGAGAAACTCACAACACAGTAATAGTGCTTTAATACCTCTGGAAGAGCGTGAAAAGATCACCATGCAATTTAAAGCCACAGCTAACCTTGGTGAGAAAAGAAGCGTTATGGAACCTGTAGTTGTCTTCCCTCGTAAAGAACAGTCTGGCACGAATGGTAGTGATCCTGATGACAAAAAAAGGAAGAGGTTGTCACACAATTTGGGGATCATAAACATCAGAGAGAAGGATAAAAAAAAAGATAAAATGGAGAGCACCAAGTTTAAAAAAGTAATTATAAAACACATAATGGAGGAATTCAAGGAAACTGCGAAACCTGCAGAATGTTCATTCCTTCATAAGAAAAAATCACTAAGAGTGAATGAATTCACCCAGAAGATGAACTATACCAAAAGCCATCACGTTCCAGCTTTTACTGTCTCAGATTCTAAAGTGCATATACAGGCTTGCAAAAAAGATAATCTTGAGAAAGACAAGCATCTTTCTTTAGAACTTTCCAGCAAAAATGGTAAAGAAGTCAAATGCAGACTCTCATATCACCTGACAAAGCTGCCCAAATGTTGGAAGTATAAAAATGAAGAACTAACACCTACTGATTCAGAGAGGAATATTTGTAATTCAAGGATTCAACGAAATAAATATGAACCTGTCACATTTCATTCAAGTTGGGTAAAGTAAAAAAAATAATTATCATGAGATATGAAGTGGTAGTTTTGCTTTTGTTGACATCGCTTAACTGGTTTTTAAATAATTTCCATGGGTTGATAATGTAAGAATATAAGGAACGATTCCTTAAATAATAAAGGAGTTCTTGCTTAGACAGTGTATCAATAAAGGGGTGCATTCTTTCACTTCATAAAGCAATGAGGAAGATTCTAACTTCCAAACACTACTGAAATTCAGATTGATCAGATATAACAAAGACTGATTGAGCAGAGATCTAGACTGTAGTAAATATTGGAAAGCAGATTAAGTTAGGGCTAGGGGTGCTTAAAAGTGATGGATAAAGACAAATTTTGAAGGAGAAATGCAAGCAGACTATGGGTTAAATATGAGAAGAAATTAATAATACTTCAATCATTTGAAAATATGAAATGAAACCAAAAACATTTTCTAAAAATATAATGCATTTTACCTAGTTCCTCTGGCATTATTTTTCTTCCTTTCAAAATTGCTTCAGATTCCAAGTAAAATTCTAACTGTAATATTAACAGCTAAGTACTTATGTATCTTTGTTACAGAGCTCCGCATCCTCATGTTCTTCCCTGGAAAACATTGAAAATACAGATGTGGACCAAGAGGTTAGAGATTGTTTTATCAGCATTCCATAAATGCAGTTTTAATTCATACTAGCCAAACTTTAGACTGGGTTTTTTCCCCTCATATTCTGTTTGTTCTCATCCATTCTAATATATGCTAACAATACATACTTAGAGACTGGATTTTTATTATCTAACCTTTGGGTGCTTTACAATTACAAAGTTTTAAAATGAAAACAGTATATAAAAACATAAAGTATGTTACCAACAAAATCACCAATAGCAGAAACAAATTGAAATTTCCACTGCAGAAGAAATGCATGAAAATTCTATACCTCTCATGAGACCATTGCAGAGGTTCACAGAAATATATGTACCGTGGGGGGAAGGGGCGGAATGGATAACTGGGAGGAATCCAAAAGTACGGTAGCCTAATGAGGACTGAGCATACTTGTTGGTCAAGGTATCTAAAAGTAATGAAGAATGAACATACTTGTTCTGATCTCAATTCCAAAGCTAGATAGAAAATGAATGAAGAGTCCCAGCATAACACTTTGAACTTGGTAGCGAAACCTGTATGAATTCCTACCACCATGTTTATTTAAACAATATAAATAATACAAAGTTAAGAGAAATTATAATAGTTTGATTCCAGTCAAAATAATCAGGATTTGTATTGGCTAATTCCCTTCTGAAATGTGTGCAAACTAGAATTCTTGGAGAGAGAAATGAAAAATAGGGGAAAGAAAGTATCTTACCTCAATGTATCAAGATATATAGACAGGTTACACATATCATGCAGTGTTGTTTTTTTTCTTTTACTTTTTTTTCTTTTATTTTTTTTTTATTTTTTATTCTTAATTTTTTTTTATTAATTTCAAAATAACCCCCCCATACAAATATAAACATACATTAATACAACTTCAATATTATTAATTTTAACATACAAACATAGACATACATTAATACTGCAAAACAGCCCGGCAACCCCCACTCCCCGCGTCCGCCCTCTTTCCTCCTCCTTCAACCTCCCTACACATCCCGCCTCCTTCCCTCTCCTCTTCCTATGGACACGGTTTAGAGCGCTAGCCAAGCATCAGCTCGGCAGCCCCCTCCCCGCATCCGCCTTCTTTTCCACTACCTACCTACTTCCCTCCTATCTCTCTTCTCCTCTTCCTCTCCCTCTCTTCGGACACGGTTTAGGGGTGCCGACCGAGCGCCTTCTATATTTCTCCATACATCAATAGTCCTAATTTAATACTCATTTCTACATTAATCATTAATGCTCATAATTATTTCATCTCTATTTCTACCCTCCCTCTCCCCCACCCCACCCCCGGACTTCCCAGAACTGATTACAGGGTTAAACACACATCATGCAGTGTTAACTACAGGTTTGTTAGACCTTTCTGATAAATGTTTTCACTGAGAACAACTTTTATTCATTGCCATTAGTGTTATTCATTTATTTTCCCTTTTCTTCTGTATCATATTCATCTACCATTTAGGTCAGTGGTGGTGAACCTATGGCATGCGTGCCAGAGGCGGCACTCAGAGTCCTCTCTGTGGGCACGCGTACCGCTGCCCCAGCAGAGTTCGCCAAAGTAGCGAGCACATGGCGTTTGGAAGTGACAGGGCAGGAAGTGAGCGAGCAAGCGGTGTTGGCCCCCCAGGGATGCCCCGGAGATGGCGAGGGAATGGCCCCGGCCACGCTCACCCAGTCTGCCGTGACCACTGCAGCCACACCCACCCAGTGGGCCACCCCCCCTAAGGGCACCACAATGCTGATGCAGCCCTGGCACTTTGCGATAAATAAGTGGGTTTTGGGTTGCAGTTTGGGGCACTCGGTCTCTAAAAGGTTCGCCATCACTGATCTAGGTGGAAAGAGTAAGACAAGGAATAGTATCTTCCTTCCCTCTCTCCTACCCACCCACACACTTGGAGAAGTAAATAGATAGTAATAGGAAGAAGGGAAAGCAGCAATAACTGGGAGTGCTTCCTTATCTTGTTCTTAAGATAGCAACTCACGATTTTACAATTATTTTTATAGATGCAGATTGTAGAAGATCTGCATGCAGCTCGTATTGAGAAGAAGATGGATCTGCCTGTCGTGCAGACTTGTGGAGAGCTAACTTGCATGGAAATAGATCTTGCAGATGATGAATCACATATATCATCTAGTAAGCTTATCTGTGTATTCTGCTGTCTCTCCATTAACAGACTGATGGAAAGAAGAAAATAAATGAAAGATAAAGCCAATTATTGAATTATATATATTTTTCTTCTTTTCTAATAGATATTTTCTCTGGGTTGAATACTTTGATTGTGATTGATACTAATATAATGATCAGCCATTTGACATTCATCAAATATTTAAAGAATGCTGATATCCCAGGTATGTGTGGATTTATCTCGGTAACAAGTCGTGGTCAAGTATATCTGATCTGAAAGATGTTGCTTGTCTATTACCTGCCACATCTTTTTTCAATCTGAAAGCTAAACTTCAATCCTGCATCTTATAGCAGATAGCTTCATTTTGCAAACAACTTTGGACTTTTTTCTTTTAAGTTACCTTTAATNATATAGCATGATTTGATGTACGCAGGCGTGAATTTATTTTATTTTATTTATTGACCACTCCTGATACAAAATGTACTGAAGTAGTAGACATCACACAAAGTTAAAAGAAGATGGATCAGTTTGATTTCAAACAAAAAAATCTAGAATTTTTATTGGCTTGCTTACTTTCATAACAGTATGCTTACTAAGTGTCTCATATACTTGGAGAATGCCTATTGTGTATTATGATTCAACAAATGATTGTACAATCATTTAAAACAAGATTCATAAAGCTTGTTAGGATCATCTTCAAAACATTGAGAACAGGTATGCCATTAGGAAGGCTTAAGTAGCTGCTTCTCAGAACTTTGTTTGGTAATTTGCAGGTCCATGCATAGATATTTTCACCAGGTGTGCCAGCAAAGTAAAGCATGAAATGCTTAATGTGCAGAAATAATATTGTAATATTCATTCTTTAAATGCTCTGCAATCTTGTAGTTAATAAGTATTTTACTTTAACTTTTATCCTCTCATAATCATTATCAGTGTCAGCTAAGCAAGGATGCTGAATTGGGGAAAACTTGCCATTTCTGGTCATAATACTATCCTTTCTAGTTTGAAAATAGTGTAAGTGCATTTATTTAACATGTTAAGAAAATTGCTTTTTCTTTTTTATGCTTTTGATAAAATTAAAGAGAAGTAATTACTGAACTAGTAAACATCTAATTTAGTAAAATCTTATTTATAGTAGTCTGAGTTTTGAATTGAATAAAGAAAATTTAGCAATACACAAAATTGAGGATGATAAGATGCCTGACCCAAAAATCCAAACACACACACACACACAAATAGTTTTGAACTAAACAGTTTTTTTTCCTCTCTCTGGAAATCCTCTCTCTGGAATCAACAGATAACAAGACAGAGATTTGGAAATTAGAGGATAAAGATAGAAAACAAGAGGATTATGGAAATGTTTTGTATAGGAATATTGCAACCACGTGGATTTCACAAATGCAATTTTTTGTTTTAAGAACTTTGATAATTTTTGACAAAAATGCTATTTTTTTCTCCTAATTAGGCATAGGCAGATTTTTGCTATTAATTCCCTGGGTAGTTCTGCAAGAACTGGACAACTTAAAGCGAGGGAAGATATTGGAAAACGTTAGGCAAAAAGCAATCCCTGCAGTTCACTTCATCTATACTTGCCTGAAAAATCAAGATCCAAAGTTGTGGGGTCAATCCATGCAGCTTGCTTCTCAAAAAACACGTAAGTCATTGTAGAAATAGTCATACTTTTACTCTTATTCTTAGATCTCTAAAATCTTCAGTAAGTGCACATACGTGGTAACAAACCCCATTCCAACAGAAATTATTCCATCAGAAATGAAAATATTGAGGATGAACTTTTTAAATGCCTATTTCTTTCTCTGGTCTAAAATAATGGTGTTGGTTGCTTTCTATGAAGTCAGTGATGCAATTTTCAAGACCATCCCTTGCCCATCCACCTTCCCAGTTGCAAGGTATGGCTGTATCTACAAAATGATTTAATTCTCCCCTTGATCAGCAAGTGGAAAGAAGGACTCAAAGTAAAGGACTAGTTTTTTTCTAGACCTACTATAATTTCCTTTTAAGAATGTTTCTGTGCCCCAAAGACTTGAGAAACAGTGAAACAAAAGTAGCAAGTTACTGCTCATTATAAAATGTTCCCAGCCAAATGCTAAATAAAATAAATCACAAGTATAAATTGGTTCAGGGAAAGCAGTCTATTTTGTTAGTTTGTCATAGTCATCAGCAGCAGCAATATTTTATGATTTCTCCACCTGCACATGGTTCCTGTTAGCAGAGAATTAAATTTTAAAAAGAGATAATTAAAAGATAGGTAAAATGCGTAAGACAGTAAGAATATTGTTATTCAAAATAATAAAAAAAACTATATGGAAGAGATGCTTTTTTTAAAAGAGACATAGAAACTGGGGACCAGTTGTACAATAAATACATGCTGCCACATGAAGAGAAGACTCAGTATAGCTTTAAACATCTGTAATATCAATCTTTCTAGTTGCTTGACTTAACGCTTAGTTGCTTAGTGTTTTAAACCAATACCTTAAATTAAGCCTGGTAAGAAGCAGCACCACCTTTCTGTATAGGCATTTTTGTACCATTTGAAGCTTTTGGATACTTTACAGCAATGTGTCTTTGAGATAATCAGTGCATGACCAGGAGGCCTATCCCCTGAGATTTGGAAGGCCACTACTTCCTTAGCCTTCCAGAAAGCCTCGAAGATCTGACTTTTCCCCAGACATTGAGCCAGGATGAGAATTAAATGAATATGTATTTGGGATAGGAGGGTTATGCTGCCTGAGTTTGGTGCAATGGTTTTAATTTTGTCTGTTATTATTGTGAATCATGGCTTATTCTTCAAAATGAGCTGCTGTCTATTTCAAATACAATATAACAGTGGTGGCGAACCTATGGCACGGGTGCCAGGGGCGGCACTCAGAGCCCTCTCTGTGGGCATGTGCGTCGTCGCCCCAGTCCTAGGCCTTCAGCTGGGTTTTATAAAACCTTTTCGCTTTAGGCCTCCGGCGCCATGTGCAAAAAAAAAAGCTTCAATCAGTCAATTTCAACTTCTCGCGGGAAAACAAAAGTTCTTGCAAAGTTGGAATTGATTGATTGAACTTTTTAGTCCCACCCAGTCTGCCGTTACCACCATAGCCACGCCCACCCAATTGGCCATGCCCACCCAATTGGCCACACCCAGCCAATGGGCCACACCCACCTGACACTCGACGATGCATAAGTGGGTTTTGGGTTGCAGTTTGGGCACTCGGTCTCTAAAAGGTTCGCCATCACTGAAATATAACAATCATAGCCACCAGCTATACTTGGTGTAATAGTTGAGAAAGTAACCTCCATTCTTGGTCAAGTTTGTGTTCTTTTGAATAACGTTTCCTTCTGAGCATTGGCACTTCACTCTTGCACTGTATTGTGTTACATTACATTATGTTACGTTACATTTACTCCCAAGACAGAGCTGAAGCAAACTCTAATAAATACTGAACATCAGGAGCAAAGAGGATGATTGTAAATGAAGAATGCCACAAATATAAAAATATTTTTTCTTGCCTCTTGATGTGCTATTGCTGTTTATTCATCAGCCAATTGTTTTAGAATATGACACTGTAATCTCTCCTTTCTGAATTTTCAGAAAGTTTCAGTACTGAGAACAATGATGATCGTGTGTTACAATGCTGCCTTCAGTATCAGAATCTCTACCCTCAAGCTGAAGTAATCTTACTGACGTAAGTTTTTTGGTGTAGCTTTCCAATGGAGGATCTACATTTCATTGACAGGGCAATAAGCACATAATCATTTTAAATACATTTTTCAAAAAAATAATGCAGTTACTGATTTTTCTCAGCAGCATCCCTTTTTAAAAACACCTTGGGAACTACAGGTAGTCGTCAACGTACAATCATTTGTTTAGCAACCATTCAAAGTTACAGTGTCACTGAACAAAGCGACTTATGATTGGTTCTCACACTTATTATAACCATGGTAGCATCCCCATGGTCTCACGGTCGGGTGCTTGGTGATCAGCATGTATTTATGACATTTGCAGTCTTCCAGAGTCACGTGATAGCCAGTTGTGGCCTTCCCTACTGGCTTCTGACAAGCAAAGTCAACCATGCGAGTCATTTAATTGTAGTCAGTTGCTGGTATGGGGAGTTTTTAAGCTGTTTTGGAACTGTTGGTGAGACCGTTAAAAGCTGTTTGTGCTGTTTGAAATTGTTCTGCCAGCAGCAAGATCTGACTGCTGCACAGCGACCGATTTAATTGCAAATCTGGGCTGTTTCCGAAGGAGGTAGAGGAGGAGAGGCTTATGGAGCGAAAGAACTGGATGAGGCTGTCGGCAGGCCCAGAGGAAGGGAGAGAGACTTTTGGAGGAGTCGGAGGCGGCGGCAGCATGCTCCTGGGGTGAAAAGGAGCGAGGCCCCTTTAAGGAAAAGGTGGAAGAGACGGGATCAGAAAAAGAAAAGGAGGCGAGGTTGTTGTGCAGGAATATAAGCTAATTTGAGGGCTAATGCACATGGAGCTCTGTTTCCATCTGTCCTGTTTGCCATCGTTCACTCCCTAGGCCTAGAGACTAAAATGGACATTCTGAAACTTGGCCACGAACAGGAAGTGTATATTGGAGGTGGTGACCCTTTGAGAGCTGTATGCAACAAAATTTCATTTTGATGTATGCCGATTGGTGTATATTCAAAGTGATTATTCTATTCTATTATTTGCTTAACAATTGCTTTAGGAACAAAAATTCTGCCCATAATTATGGTGGTAAATTAAGGACTACCTGTATGTAGATTGGTGTAATGTAGTGGCAAATTATCATATGTGTGTGTGTGTGTGTGTGTGTGTACACACACACACACACACATACATACAATCTTTAATTGGAGATGACAATTTCTCAAGCAAAGAAGTTAGCAGACTGTTGTTAGAAATAATACTTTTTTTAGAACTATTGTCTTTCATTTTACTGAAGAGCAAATACTATATTGCTGTTTCAAACAGTCGAACATACAGATACGTATATGCTTATATAGGAATTCTGGGAATTCTAAATAAAGGAGGATGGTTTTTTTCAATTAGAGCTTCCAGAATGATAACTCTTTAAAAACAGAATTTTGCAAGTTCAACTCATACAATTGCTTGTTGAGAGTTTATTTTAAAATGGCTTCATGCAGGTATTGAGAGATTCACCAGCTCATGTAACACAGAAATAGGATATTTTAAATCACAATTCATTGAATATATGTATGTAATGTTCACTCATCATCTAAGCCAAAATCATAGCTCAGCATTATGGATACATTCAATTGTCTTCCTTTTCCCAGGAAAGCAAAACTAGGTATGTTTATTTGTATTTCTTTAATAGGGATGATAAAAATTTGTGCAACAAAGCCTTAGTGAGTGAAATAAAGGCATGTAGTAAAGCAGATTTAGTTGCTGCGTTCCAGAAAATGACTCCAAAGGGCACAATTATAAGTGAAGATACTTCCAATAACAAGTGGGAAAAAGGTTGGTTTTTCTTTATATATTTTCATGACAGTACTGCCTTATAATAGAATTAATTGAGTAAGTGCCTCTGAATTTTGTGTGATTTATTTCCAGATTTTGTAATGTAAAACTAAAAATTGCTTTTTTTTAAAAAACGTGCGTCATAAAATAAATATTTCCAAATAATCATCACTGATGAAATGCCAACATTATCCTAAAGAAGGGGTCCCCAACCCCTGGTCCATGGACTGGTACTGGGCCGCAGCATGCCAGCAACCGGTCCACACAAACTAGCAAAGCCTCATCCATGGGATGCAAGCAGCACACAAAACCACGCACTCTCTGGTCCGTGGAAAAACTTTTCTCCATGGAACCGGTCTCTGTTGCCCAAAAGGTTGGGGACCTCTGCCCTAAAGTACACTGTGTGCACAATTATTAGGCAAGTGAGTATTTTGACCATATCACCATTTTCATGTATATTTTCCACCTCCAAGCTGTATAAACTTAAATGCTTAGTGGATATAAGCGGATCAGGTGATCTGTATTTGTGTAATGAGGGAGGGTGTTGCCTAAGGAGATCAACAACCTATATCAAGGTGTGCATAATTATTAGGCAGCTTCTTTTCCTCAGGCAAAATGAGCCAAAAAAGAGATTTAACTGACACTGAAAAGCCAAAAATTGTAAAAAGTCTTTCAGAGGGATCCAGCACACTTGAAATTGCTAAGATATCGGGGCGTGATCGTAGAACCATCAAACGTTTTGTTGCAAATAGTCAACAGGGTCACAAGAAACGTGTTGAGACAAAAAGACGCACATTAAGTGCCAAAGATTTGAGAAGAAGCAAACGTGAAACTACCAGGAACCCATTTATCTTCCAGTGCTGCCATATTCCAGAACTGCAACCTACCTGGAGTGCCCAGAAGTACAAGGTGTTCAGTGCTCAGAGACATGGCCAAGGTAAGGAAGGCTGAAAGCCGACCACCACTGAACAAGACGCATAAATTGAAACGGCAAGACTGGGCCAAGAAATACCTGAAGACAGATTTTTCAAAGGTTTTATGGACTGATGAGATGGGAGTGACTGTTGTGCTGTTCCAATAATGGAAGTGAAAACTTCAAAAAAGTAGCTTGGCTTAGTAGAAGGAAGGAAAGTCTAATTCCCTTCAAGACAGCGCTGATTCCATCTTTCTTATGATCATGGGTGCTGCCATTTTTAAAACGCCTGCTTATACATGTCTGCAAAATTCAACTATTAAATATCACGGCTTTCACGCAAACTGTTATGTAGTAACATATGAATTTCACTTGCTATTTTCTTCCATTTCTTGTGGGTTGGAATGTAGAGTTTTTGGTAATCTAACTAAGCACTGACTTAATGTCACTGCCAATAGACTATAGAGAGTTATGCAGCATTCCCTAATGATGCCTTTGACAATGAAGCATATTTATAGGAATTAGAGTTGAAGGAGGAACAAAAATCTTTATCAAACAGATACTGCCACGGACATTTTAATTATACAATTTGAGCATAAGTAGCCCGTGGCTGGATCAGTAACGGGCCCAGAGCGCCTTCAACTCAGATGCCAGCAAGGTGGAGATGGGGTACTGGTATGGGCTGATATTATTAAAGATGAGCCTTTTCAGGTGGAAGATGGACTCAAAATTAACTCCCAAACGTGCTGCCAGTTTTTAGAAGACAATTTCTTCAAGCAGTGGTACGGAAAAAAGTCTGCATCTTTCAAGAAGACCATGATTTTTGTGCAGGACAATGCTTCATTGCATGCATTGAAATACTCCACTGCATGGCTAGCCAGCAAAGGCCTTAAAGATGAAAGAATAATGACATGGCTTCCTTCCTCACCTGACCTAAACTCTATTGAGAACTTGTGGGCCCTTCTGAAATGGGAGATTTACGGTGAAGGAAAAGAGTGCACCTCTGTGAACAGTGTCTGGGAGGCTTTGCTTGCTGCTGCACAAAACGTTGATCCTCAACAGATCAAGAAACTGACAGACTCCATGAATGGAAGGCTTATGACTGTTATTGAAAAGAAGGGTGGCTATATTGGACACTGGGTTATTTTTTTTTTGAAATGTCAGAAATGTTTATTTCTACGTTTTGAGTTGTTTGTTTATTCTCACTTTAACAGATGTAAATAAACAAGTGAGATTGGCAAATTTTCATTTTTCATTTAGTTCCATGATAATTCTGCACATTGATAGTTGCCCAATAATTGTGCACACATAGATGTTCTCCTAAGAAAGCCAAAATCTCACTTTTTACTTTCTTAAATATTCAGGTTTGAGGTTTATTAGCATTTTGGATTGACTTGAGAGCACTGTAGTTGTTCAATAAGAAAATTAATCCTCCAAAATACAACTTGCTTAATAATTGTGCCCACAGTGTATATGCCACATTAAAATCTAACTCCAGCTGGACAAAAATTCTTGACTTAATTGGCTAAATTTTTTTGTGGCTCTAAATCGGAAGTCTCCAACCCTCATGCTGTGGCCCATTCAGAATCAAGCTGCGGAAGTGATGGACACGCGTGTGCCGCTCCACTGACGGAGAACCATCCCCTCACACACATACACCGCCTCCGCTGCTGTCCACAAAGCTGGAAAGGTTGAGGACCGCTATTCTAAATGACTGTATAGAGGAAAAAACACTTTAAAGTTTATCATACTAATTGCAATGAATTGGCTGGAGAAATAATTTATATTTTGGTATCAGCAGAGTTCCTCAGTTAAGTTGAAGAATTACTGAAGAGTCTTGATATGCAAATAGGGAGAGTATCAGAGATAATTTGAATATAGTAGTTTTTGATATGGAAGAGCTTGGACGGTGCGATCAGGATATCATCCAACAGGACTGGGAAGCATTTCAGTTTTCAAAGCAAAAAGTTGTCTTGGCATCAGCCTGCACCTCCTTTTACCACATGAATCTTTTCCCAGGATCATGCTAATGGACTAATTATGTTTATACCTAATTCACTGTAATTGAATTGAAACATTAATGTTGGTTTTGCTCATTAACAGATAAATACCCCAAGAAGACTGAAAATAATTCTACTAATCGTCTTTCAGAAGTTATTTTTGATATGGAAAAAAGCTTGGGTGATGTTTTATCTTCTATTTTAGAAACAGAACTGAAGATTGCTTTTGGAGATCTATGGATTGAGGTGAATGTTTTCACTATTCAAAAGAAATATATGTCTTCCATTTAGGGAACTCATGTATAATGCATCAGTGTATCTTACATGAACTTACGTACGTTCTAACTCCAGTTTTAGTTGCAATTTGGTGCAGGTAGGCATCCTGCTCCTTCTATAAGCAGAAAAGGCAAGGATATTTTTTGATATGGCTGTTTCTGCTAGCCACAAGACTGATAGGTTCTTTCCCCCCCCCCCCTTTTTTTTTGTGTGATGACAAACTCTCAAGATTATTTTCACTTTATGGCATACAGCAAATTGTTTCATATTTTTACATTGTATATTTTATATTTAAATGCTGTTCCCTTATAGTAGGTCTTTTTGAAATGCGTCTTGTTGACACATTTGCCGTGTAAGCCTCTGCTACAGTATCCTCAATTAACTTCAAGCGTGCCTTCTGAAAGTTCTCTTAGAATGCTTCCATTTTGCAGCAGAATTTTCTGCACATATAAACCATTGTTGCTATACAGCTTAGGGCTGTCATTCAGAATCCACTTCACGAGGTAGCACACAAGGTGGGTGCAGAATGAGAACAATTACCATCATTTGTGTCAGCTCTGTCCACCACTAGAAGAATCTTTAACTGCAAGCTTGTTCTAACTGTCCAAAATACAATTCCCTAAATTAGGTATGAGTCTGGAGAAGAATAAGGCGCATGGTCAGGCTGACAGTTTCTTTCTGACCTGTTCCTTCTTTTTTCTAAAGTAAACTCCCCTTTTCATAGGACACAGAGACATGCCCCAAGCCCTGTCACCCATCTAAGCAGTTTTGGTACAACTTGGATGCATGCACATAATTTCCATACATTACAAAGCATCCTATCAGATGCTATTAATTTTTTTGAACCTCACTTCCTGGGTGTAGGGTAAAGAGGAAGATTTGGGGGACAGAAAAAGCCAAAGCAAGACGATACCAGAAACTCGGTCAAGGGGAACAAATGTGCTTGATAGTGACCACGGTTGTTGCAAAGAATTAGGAAAAACAGAAGATCAAGAAACGATGCTAGAATGCCTCACTGGAAATCTTGGAGTTACACATACTGTAACTCTGGGACAGTACAACTGTCATAAATACATGCCAGTTGCCAAGTGCCCAAATTTTGATCACATAGCCATTGGGATGCTGCAAAGGTGGTACGCCTTTAAAAAAAGATGTGTTTAAAAATAATTAAAATGCTAAGTTCTAGCAGCTGTGAAGAAATAACACCTTTGAAACCTTCATCAGAAATCTGTGTTCGTGCTTAGTGTATTTTGGATTTTAGATAATCTGAAACTTATCAAATTAGGGTGCCCATGTCTTACGTAAGCAGAATGAGCAAATCGCTTACCATCTATTACAAATTTGTAGTCTTAATGCCGGATTTGCTTATTATTATTTAATGCTGTTCAGATTTCCTGATTCTCCATGACTGGCAAAATTCTGCCAGCTTCTTTTAGCCATCTGTGACAGCTGATTTAGGTCAATATTTTTTGTTAATGACATTTTCATAGGTTAAATAACATCTGAAAATCTCAGGAAGATGAATTTTATCCTCCATTACACATTTTTGCCTTTTGCATTACATGGTGTGATGGCATACAAATGTTTTGTAAAACCTTGACATTTTGTTGACCCTTCATAACTTCACAATAGTGACAAATTGAAGGGTTACAAGCTTTTGTAATATACTTTCAGGATGAAAATAAGTCCCCCTGATATAATTTGTCTTTAAAGAAGAAAATAAAGTATTAGAAGAGACTGTATTGTGGTATTATTAACCCTATTCCAAAATCAAATTCTATCACTTATTTTATATGTCTGTCTGTCTCTCTGTCAGAACAGGGAGGAGTTGATACAATTACTAAGTATCCTAGCTGATGTAGGTGGAATGTTTCTAGAAAAAATATTGAAATCTGACTAGTAAATGATTTTTCTTTCCTAGGTAGTATATCATAAACCCCCTTGGACACTAGCAAATGTGTTGGAGTGTTACAAAAAACACTGGATGGCTGTTTTTGGACAATTTATATCAAGAAGCCTTTTTTCAACTATTGAATATCTCTATGCACATCTTTGTAAAGGTAGGAATATTTATATTAATTTGCAAAATTAGATCAAAAGGGCACAGTCATCAGTACTAAAAATGTAAAGCTTGTTTTATTTTTATTATTATTGATTATGGTTGGTTGCATAGTCTGCCAGATATCTAGTCTGGATTTCGCATTTTTATGCACCTATTGAATCCCTCCCAAGAACTTGGGATATGTGGATGTTATAATTTAACAATATCAAAGATACTGTCACAGGATGTAAGCTGTTCCACGTAAAGTTGCCTTTTACACTTAATTGTCGATGGTTTTGTTAATGCCAGTGGTATTCAAGTGATGCTCTATTATCAGAGGTCCCCAACCTTTTGGACACCAGGGACTGGTTCCATGAAGAGAGGTTTTTCTGCTGACCGGAGGGTGCGTGGTTTTGTGTGTTGCCTGCATCTTGTGGGTGAGCCTTTGCTTGTTTGTGCGGACCGGTTGCTAGCATGCCGAGGCCCAGTACTGGTCCACGGACTGGGGGTTGAGGACCCCTGCTCTATATGTTTTGGGATTGCATCCAAGGTGCCTGTCACTATTGGTACTATCTTTGCTTCCTTTTGCCATGGTTATTCTACTTCTATTTATAGGTCTTTGTCTTTTATCATTTTTTTCCAGTTATTTCTCTTCCCTTTTGTCTCCAGATGTTGCAATGATCACAGTCCAGACTTTTTTGTCTGTCTTATTGGCAGTTATTAAGTCTGGGGTGCTTAGATATGCTTATCTATTTGAATACTAAAGTTCCAGAGTACTTTAGCTTCTTCATTTTTTATTACTTTATCTATTTTGTGGTCTAGCCATTTGATATACTGGCTATATAATACTTTGCCTTCGTGTATCTTTTCTGTTCTTCATTTGGTCTTTTTTTTAGGCCAATTTGGACTCTTGTCTACTCAATAAGCCTTCATGGTATATTAGCTGCAATAAATCTTCTGCACTGTCTTTGAAATATTTTTCCAATGCCCTTTTTTCTTCTTCAACATTTCACACCTATCTATGCTTCTTGGTAAATAGAGCTGTCAACTTTGCTGCCTGAAAGAAGAGCATGAATCATTGTCATTATTTTTCTGGTCTTCCTGTCTAGGGTTTCTCCTTCAGCTTGAATCCAATCTATTATTCCAGTTATATATCTAATCACTGGAATTGCCCAGGTGTTAATTTCCTTGGTGGTATTTGAACTTTAAAATTATCTTCATTCTTCTGATACTAACTTTTTTTCTTGATTTCAGTTGTTTGATTAGGAAAGATGCCCAGCTTTATTTTCATTCATTCATTCATTCATTCATTTATTTTATTTACTTTCAGCCCATCTTTCTACAAGGTGACCTATAACGGAGTTCCCAACCACTGGACTGTAGCCCACTACCAGGCTGTGGCCTATTCAGAACCAGGCCACATGAGCGGCGGACCAGCATGCACATGCACGCAGCTTGACTTGCAGGAGCAGCGGTCTAGCGCACATGCACACGTAACTCAACTTGTGCAAGTCGAGCTGTGTGTACGTGTGCTGGCCAGCTGCTCATGCAGCCCAGTTCCCCTCTTCCCCCCCCCGCCATCCAGGCTGCCAAGCTACAAAGGTTGGGGACCACTGACCTATAAAAGCGGCAACACTGTAATAACAAGAATACAAAATTATGATTAAAAAAATACAAAATCATAATTAAAACATGAGAAGGGAAGGAGCAAGATGCACAGGGAGATGAGATTTACTATTAGTCCATCAACTACCTCCAGCATGGTAGTTCCCCCCTTGGGCCCCCGGGCCAATTGGCAGATCCAGGTCTTCAGGCTCTTGTGGAAGGTCAGGAGGGGGAGAGCAATCTCACCTCAAGAGGTTCTAAAAGGCCAGGACCACAGCAGAAAAGGCTCTTCTCCTGGACCCTGCCAGCAGGAATTCCTTGACTGACAGGGTCCACACTATGCCTTCTCTACTTGTATGAATGGAATGGGCCTGTCCCATATACCTGAGACAATTCCTCAAGGAACCTGGACACATAAAGCCATGCAAAACTTTGCAGGTAATAACCAACACCTTGAATTGTACCCAAAAGGAGACTGGAAGCCAGTGCAGTAACATGGGCCATTCTAGGGTTCCCAAAGACTGTCCATGCCACCGCACGGACAGTTGAAGCTTCTAAATGCTCTTCAAGGGTAGCCCCATCTACAGCACATTACAGTAGTCCAAGTGTGAGATGACCAGGGCTTGAATGACTGAGTGCAGGGACTCCTGATCCAGAAAATTTTGACTTATCTTCATTGAGACTCTTATTTCCATAGGGCATCTTGATTCCTTCAGTTTTCACAATTTTTTCCCCTGTTGGTAAGGGTGGCATGTTTGCCAGTCCAAACTCCACTGCAGTATCTTGGCTGTATATATTGATGGTGTCGAGCTACAATTCTATTCCAGATGGTGTTTTTCCATACAGCTTGAGATCATCCATGTAAAGAAGATGGAATAGCCTGGCAAATGTTTTTGATGTTCGATAGCCATGGCTTGGCCTGTTCAATATTGTTGACAGTGGAATCAATGCAATGACAAACAATAGAGGTGAAAGTGAGTCTTCTTGAAAGATTCCTCTTTTGAAGTTAACTTCTCTCAGTCCATCACCATTAACCAGCAACTGTGTCTTCTATTGTGCTATTGATCCTTTGCACAAGGCTTCTGATGTTTTTACTGATTTCTGTTATTTCTTGGCACTTGAGTACCTACCCAGTCATGTGGCAGGGAGTGGAATGCCTTCTTATAATCAGTCCAGACTACATTCAAGTTGGTCTTCCTTCTCTTACAGTTTTCCAAAGTCATCTTGTCAATTGGGAGTTTATCTTGTGTCTCTCTGCTATTTAGGGGGTTTCTTTTCTGTTCAGATGGAAAGAGCTTGTTTACAACTAGATGCTGCTGGACTGTTAAGCAGGAATTGGCTAGATGCCTGGCACTGCCCCCTTTTGTTGTATCTTTCATTATCAGATAGATTTTGCCATATGTTAACCGGTCTTCAATTTTACTTCCTTACAATATGTTGTTAAAATACTTGACAATGAGTGTGTGCACACCAGTCAGATATTTCAACCAAAAGCCATACAGTTCATCTTCACCTGGTGCTGACCAATTCTTGATCTTCCTTGCCCTTCTCTCTGCTGTTTCTGCTGTTATTACAATATTATTATGTTATGATGACTTCCTTTGGCAATGCCATGGAACTCTATCTTTCTTTTTCTCCTCCTTCCTCCTCCTCCTCCTCTTCTTCTTCTTCTTCTTCTTCTTCTTCTTCTTCTTCTTCTTCTTCTTCTTCTTCTTCTTCTTCTTCTTCTTCTTCTTCTTCTTCTTCTTCTTCTTCTTCTTCTTCTTCTCCTCCTCCTCCTCCTCCTCCTCCTCCTCCTCCTCCTCTACCATTTTGTATAACTCAAAACAGAGCAATAGAAATTAATCCAGTTTTAAGCCTTGTAATTGTTCATCTCATAGTATATGTTCTTAGGAATGTATTAATAAAGTAGCAAGATTTCAGAATTCAACAACATTTTTTTCTACTTCCTGTCTCAGGTAAAATAATTGAATATTCAACATTAAGGGATGTCCTCCAGGAGTCAAAAATGTTATTGGAAATGTTCAGTTCAAGATCCACCTATGATGGTTTTCTTTCACGGGCTTTAGCTCAAGTGGAAAAATTACTCAAGACTGTTGCAGAGGTAACCCAGCCTAAGTTTTAATAAGCATAGTTCCTTTTAAGTGCATAAGCCTGGTTACAAGATTGATAGCATTCACATTTATCATCATTCAGAGAAAAAAGTTAGTTGTGTCTGAACTGTTTCCTTTTAAATGGAAATTAATATTGCATTTGCAGTGGATAAACAAAAATAAATTTCACTGCTGAATAAAAAGGATTGGCTTCTATAACAGCAGTGATGTACAAATTGTGAAGATATGGGAGGAGGCCATCTTGGAACCTCCAGGCATAGAAGTCCTTAGGCCAAGGATAAGCAACCTTGGCTCTTTTATGACTCGTGGACTACCCCTGCCTTAGGCTCTGACTCCTATTGCTTCATGCCTTCTAGGTTCCCAACAGAAGACAGATTGGAATAACAGCATGGAGGGAGGGAGGGAAGAGACACAGATGCTTCCAGTATACCTACCATGTTTTCCCGAAAATAAGACCCAGTCTTATATTTTTTTGCCTCCAAAAGAGGCACCAGGTCTTATTTTCGGGAGATGTCTTATCTTAAGATCCCTACAACCAGGCCTCCCACGCCCCGACACCTGTTGCGCTGCTGCCTAGTGTGGCAGGAGGCCATGAGGCTCAGCGCACTGATTGTGCTCACAAGCGACGGCAGCGGCGCAGTCGGCGCAATGAGCCTCACAGCATCCTGCTATGAGTGGTGGCACCAGCACGAGCAGAAGCACCGGCACAATTGGCGCGTCGAGTCCTGCGGGCGGCGGCACCGGCGCAATACGCCATGTGGCGTGCAGCCGCAAGTGGTGGCAGAAGAACTCAGGCAGCGGCGCAACAGTTGTCGGGGCATGGGAGGCCTGGCTGCAGCAGTCCTAAGATAAGTGGGTGCAGGGTGCATGTGGCAGCTCCAAACCCCTCCCACTGCCCTAGCTTGATTTTTACAAGTGTGCCTTGCCCCAAAACTAGGGCTTATTTTGGGGGTAGGGCTTATATTGGGTGCACGTGTAAAAATCAAGCTAGAGCTTATTTTCGAGATAGGTGTTATTTACGGGTAAACACGGTAAGTAAAGTATCACGTATGGCAGCGCACCACCACCACCCCTATCAATCTTTTCTTCTTCCTTTCTTCAGTTAGATAGCCTATTGGCTTCTCTTCTACTCTGTAGTGCCTTCTTTCTCTTCTTGCCTCTTTCTCTGTCCTGGTTGTGAATAAAATATGAAAAGAGAAAAGCAACCAAATTTAGAGTCGTTCTGATAGAAAGTATATTCTGAATGGGAGCAGGAGAAGAGACTCCCTCTAAATTTAAGAGTCGAGTATGGGAAGAAAGGATATCTTGCCTTGTCTGAGAGGAGAGAGAGAAAAATATTTTTATATTGCGTCTGCTACTGTCATGAGAAAACTAGCTTCCTCTCAACCATAATTGCTTCGGCCAGAAAGCGGTAGGCACCTAAATTATCTTCCCTCCAAATCACTACCAAGGCATGTGTGGTAAAGAGTTCCTTATTTGGAAATATTTACAGGAGATATTTTCAGATATCTCGAGGGGAGCTCTATTATTGTGTTCCTGGAAATAGAGCATGTGGAAAAGCTTCCATAGTAAGCAAGGGCCTGGCTAGAAAATATTCAGTTTTAGAAAATCACTATTGTGAGTTTATAAATTTATTTTATCTTTAGGATTTGAAAATATTTGCTATTACTCTTTTTTTCCCTCTGTTAAGTTTTATTATTTTTAGATTTTAAATTGCATTGTGAACTGCCCATGTATAATTTATGAAATTATATATAAATACTTCAGATAACCAGCGAAGAAACTGAACTATATCTTTTTTGTGAAGGCAGGATAACCCAACTTATCTTGGGTTTTATTATGAACATGATGATGTTAATAATAAAATGTGGCATTCCTCAAATTGACTCTTCTTACTGCTTCTTTGTTATGTTTTCATAAGATGGAGTCAAGTACAGGAGAAAATTCTAAAGATACCGTGAAATCTAATTTGGGAAATGATACATGTGAAAAAATGGAAGACGTGATTTTGTCAGAACACACTCAGACAGGAGATAAGTCTCCATTAACAAAGCGTTCAGCACAAGAAAATAGGCACATGGAAATTTGGTCTGTCCTTGAAAGTGTATGGAACAGAATCAATGTGTTCAGGTACTGTTTGCTAAGACAAATATTTACTAAAACAATATTCAACCCCAAATCAGTATGCTTTTAAATAAAGTCTAATATAAAACTTTCCTTACAGGATTTAAAAAGTTCATGTGTGTTATGTCTTCTTGCAAACATGCTCCACTGCTGAGCATGAACTGTGAATTCTTTGGGGGGGAAACCTGCCTAATATTTTCTTGTGTAATTTAGTAAAGTGCCAGATACTGGAATGGCGCTGTATCAATAATATTTCTGCATATAGTGTTGCCACCAATAGGCTGCATATTGACTCATGTAATATTAACTAGTTTTAGAAACCAGCTTGAAAGCAGCAGCTTCCTTGTGAGTAAGTCTCTGGACCAGAGTATGAGCGTCTGCAGGCTCAGGACCTACTAAGCATAAAGGCTGTTCTGAAAAAGGGGCAAGTGTGGTGGTGGATTGGAGAAGATGGTTGAAGGATATGCCAGAGAATGACAAAAATCCTCTTACAGAGAAAATACTCGCTAGGTTACCCTTATTAGGGCCCTGTGTACCAAGCCCCTTATTCTTCTGAATTGCCGGTGACTTCTCAACTAAGGAGTTTTGCTTATATGTTCACAGATGAGTCTAAAACCACTGCTTCCAGATTCATTTACTTCCTTGGTTAGATATTTTGAGTTTTACTTTGAATTTTGGGTTTGGACTGCTGAAACTTTAAATTCTCTCTCTCTTTTTTTCAGTCCCTGTCCCTGACTACCAGGGGACTGGGAAGTATAAACTTCAGCAGGTCCTTTACATGTTGGAGAGTTCAGTATTTGCTTTCTGTTACTGTCCACCCCACTGTGTTTGTGTTTCTGTCCTGTGTATCTGGTCCAACTCGCTGCTTATAAGGGTCTCTGCCACAAAATTGCTATTTAATTATTGGAAAGAGTGGTTTGATTTTCTCTCATTTTGCAAATGATTTCACATATTCCAAGAAGGTCCATGGTTATTTTTTCCCCTTTTTAACCAGCCATTGGGTGCTTTTCCCCGCATATATCTACTATAGCAGGGGTCCCCAACCCCCGTTCTGTGGACCGGTACCAGGCCATGGCATGCCAGCAACCGGGCCGCACAAACAAGCAAAGCCCCATCTGCGGGATGCAGGCAGCACACAAAACCACACCCCCTCCAGTCCGCGGAAAAATCTCTCTCCTGGTGCCCAAAAGGTTGGGGACCTCTGTACTATAGCACAAATATGCTCTAGCAACATGCCACCATTAAAATATTTGCCTTCCCCTAGACACTTTATTATTGACTGGAATCTTAAAGTATATAATATCTTTTAGGCCTTGTCAGTTAATACTTTGGAAGGAAGTCTATTGACTGCTGCGGATTAGACAGAGGTGATAGTGTTGGGTTAGGGATCATCAGTTAGGAACAAATCTCATGTCTGTATAGTTTTTGGCAAATTTGGTGGGATTGGATTGCAATGGGGAAAAATGAGTCCCATGTTAATTTGTAATTAATTTTTTAACATTGCTCTTTTTTTTTTTAGTTTTGAAATTTTCCAAAAAGTAGACCTTAGTGCAATACCCCCAACTTCGAATATGTCTTCCTTTCAAGAAGCCTTTGTGGGTCTGCAGAAATTAATGAGCACAGTGAATGAAATTCTTGCTGGTATTCAGCAGTGAGTATCCATGAATTGAATAGCGTGTGTGTGTGTCTCTGATATAACCTAGTGTTTTCTCAGCCATTTGAAAAAACAGGAATAGCCACAAGAGAGCAGTAACTGATTACATAATGAATGTGAAGCAACAGTGAGGATTTTTAGAATTCTCTAGATTCTAGAGACAATAGCCAAGGGCCTTAGGTTGCCCATTTTTGATACAGTGACACTAACATCTCATAAGGCAAGATGTTATATGACAGGGCCGCTAAACATACGTTTTACATATCAAGTTGAATAGCACGTGATGTATCCTGTACTTGTTCTCTTGACTCTACTTATTTTCTGTACTTACTGCCATGCAAACATGCTACGTGATTCTGGGATTCATATACAGGCTCCAGGAATGTATTCTTGAGATGGGGAATCCTGGGAAACTGAGAAACCTGGTTCACTGCTATTAAATATCACAGGAATACATTCACTTCAGTTAGAAAGCTGATCAGACTTAGACAATGAGTGATGTTCCTGTAAATCTTGCCAAGCTGCATGTGTG
>NW_015388413.1:92515-97219 GCF_001527695.2 Protobothrops mucrosquamatus
AAACCAGTCAGGTGTGGCAGATCTCAGTTTCTTCTAAAGTGTTCATGGTATCCTTCAGCTATCTCAATAGTTCAGGCTCAGATATCTTGGTAGCCCGGGTGGGAGGGGGTGGAGAGGGGAACCGGGCCGCATGAGCTGCTGGCCAGCGTATGCTCACGCAGCTTGACTTGCACAAGGCCTACTGCTCGAGCAAGTGGAGCTGCGCACATGTGCGAAACGGTCTGTTGCTAATGCGGCCCGGTTCCAAATAAGCCACGGCCCGATAGTGGGCCATAGTACGGGGGTTGGGAACCCCTGATCTACTATATGTGTGGCTTTCTCCTTCCCTTGTCCTAATTTTGGGAGGTGGCATCTTGGAATTGTCTACTACTTTCTGCAATTGTTTACAACTCTTAGACATTTCTGAGGAGTTTCCATAATGCCAGTCCGGTTTCCTGGGCATCATCTCCCAACCCAGCCATTTTTGCAATCCAACCTGCCTTGCTTTAGCATCCTGATTTGCTTTCAAATGTGTTAGTTATGGGGTCTTCCTCCAACCTTAGGCAAAAGAAATTCCTGTATGTTTTTCTTTCTGGTTGGATTACAGTGGTAAACGTTACTTAAGACAGGTTTGCAGCTTTTAAGAAATTAGTTCTTAAAGAGCAATTCAGGACTGGTTGTTGTAACCAACTCCTGTCTCTCCATCAGCTATTTCCTAAATCCTTTTTTTTTTTATCCAAACAGCCAACTGCTTTTTAGCTTCCCTCGTTTCAGGATGGATCAGCCTCCTACAATAGAAATAGTGGTTACTAAACAAACTATCCAGTAGCCTGATCCAGGTTCAGTTTGTGGTTTGGTGTCCTCAAGTGGGACACAAACAATTAGAGTCATTGTGAAAACAAAATTGATTAGCCTTGTACTGGGAGACTGAGACCACTCTGGGCTGTGCTACTTAATTTGCCTGCACAAGTCTATTGGCCAATGGCAGATCACACAGTCTGACATATAATAAAAGTGATATATATTTTTTTCTTGTTCAACAGAAGCAGAGTAAGGGTATACAGTATGAATATTTCCAAAGTTACCTTTTCACCTGCTGATTAGTGTTCTGTAGGAACAGGACAGGTTTTAGAATCTAAACCGCATATTAAAATCTATCTAAAATTGTCAGGAAGGGGGATAGGCTATAACATTTTTAACATTCATGTTTTAAAAATCCTTTAATTGTCTATCTCTGTTTCTTTTTTCTAGAGTCTTAGTTCCAAATAGTAGCTTTCAAGATGTCTGGGCCTTGTATAGATTCTTAACTAATAATGAGGTGGGTTATTTAACTTTCAGGTATTTGGTATGTTTGTTGTTATCAAATTATCTATGATAGAAAAGACATAAATTTTGGCTAAAGATTTCAAAACAGTCTGGTACACATTTTTTAAAAAATGAGGTTTTTGTGTGTACTTTGAAAAGGTCTACAAAATTATTTAAATGCACTTCACTATATCTACATGTTATAAATTTATCTTACAGCAGCCTGTTGAATTGTAGTCTAATAAAAGTGCCATTTTGGTTATCAAGTCATAAATCGGTCAGGGTTGGTAACTCACTGGTTATACAAAGTACCCTCGAATTTGACAAGGCAAAATTATTATTTGCTTGGGGAGGGTTAAGCAGCAAAATAAGTACTTTTAATATGCAAAACTTTGGGCACCCATTTTGCTCTGAATGATTAAATTCCCCTCTAATGACTTCATAACATGAAAGGCTACACTCTCTGTGTTCAGATGAGGTCTTAAAAATGTTCTCCCCCCCCCCCCAATGTCCCTTGAGTACAAAAGAGTCGCTCTAGTTCAGACATGTCAAAAAACTCACAACGTCGCGTGATGTATCGGAGCTTTTTCCCCATTGCCGTCAATGGGGTGGGCGCGGTTTCGTCATGGTGTGTCCGGCAGATGGGCCAGCAGTTTGGCACCCCTGCTCTAGTTCAAACAGCAAAAACATATGGGGAGTGTGACATAGTAACTGATGGAATGCATGTTTTGCTTAGCACTGATTTACTAGCCAAAGCTGTAGGAGAAGAGCAGGCAGAGTTAAACATGTTATCAATATAGAGTCCTTGCATTGCCACAAACAATCCAAGTCAAGCATTCCTTGAATTCCCTCGACCCTTATCTAGTGCCAATTTAGTGCTGACTATTACTAGATTAGTTTCTTGTGTATAGGCTTGAATAAATCTTCTGTGTTGCAACTTAACATATGGCCCTGATCCTTCGCACCTGACAAAAGCTTACATCCCACAATCTTGATTAAGCCATTCTTTTTCCACTGCAAACAACATTTGCACATGCATTAAGATTATCAGAAAGGGGAAGAAGCTTCTTGAATGAGAAGCGAAATGTCTTCAAAGACAAAAAAAAAAAGTCCAGTTGCCTCATGACAAAGCACCTTTGGGGCAAAAAGGGGAAGCTTTCTCAAACTCTCAGGGTTCACTAAAGTTGTCTTCCATCAAAATCTTTTGCTGCAGACATTGCTCTCTACAATGTTAATCTGTGGGCCAATTCATAAGAGTTAATTTTAAAAAAAAATCTGAAGCTTTTATTCGCTTTTATTACGGCAACAAATAATTCCCGGTATATAACATTAGTATTTGATAATTAATGAATTTTCTTACATTAATGAGTTGGTGTTTTTTTTTAATTCATAGGTAAATAATAGTACAAAATTTACTGCTGAGGAACTCTATGACTGTATTTCCCAAGAATTATACAGGTAAGCTTTTTTTTTTAAAGAAACAAAAATAAAGTTATACCAAGTGTTTTTCATAACCTTCCCATGCAATAGTCTATGCAAAATCTGTTTTTTTAATCCTATGACTTAGAGGTCAGGTGGCATTTTAACAAAAATTTATAAGGCTATAATTAAATATGAATATCACATACTCCTGTGAGTACCTGTTGCTTGCTTGCTTGTTTGTTTGTTTGTTTGTTTATATAAATTTCCCAAGACTGTTTCGGAGAAGTAATCAGTTTGTGATGCTTATCAAATAATCTGATTCCTTTTCAGGTTCATGATGGTATATTGGCCAAATGAGCAAACAAATAGCTATTTTTTTTCTCTGCAGCTGCTTTGGAGCACTTCAAGTAGCCTTGGCATACGAATGTAATGGAGCCTGCTTCACAGTTGTTAAGCGAATGCCATGGGCAATAAGCAAACCCCTTGGGTGTTAAGTGAACATGGGTATTAAGCAAATGCCCTGGGTGTGAAGGGAACCAATGATTCATTATGAGTGCAGCTTTGCCAAAAAAAACCAAACAATGCTGGTTTTTAGCAAAACAGTTGTAAAATGCTATCAGGGGGGGGGGGCAGCAAATGGCCATAAATGTGGCCATGATGCTAAATGCCCAAAATTTGGTCACATGATAGTGAAGAGGGCCCAGCTATCCGAATGACAAATCCAGATTGTAATTCCCCTTTTTTGGATGGATCGTAAGTTTGAACGGTAGCTAAGCAACCAGTCATAGGGTGTGGACTACCTGTAAAAATTTTTAATATTAAATCATTAAGAGAAAAAAAAAGTATCAGTGTAGCTTGAAGAAAGTAAATATATTAGGGAGAATATTTTTCTTTCAAATTATTTGTTAAACTTCATCAGATCAAATATGACAATAAACAACCCATAATTAAAACATAGCAAAATAGGGAAACCTTCTAAAATATATATATAAATGGAGAATGAAAGCAAATCAGTACAGCATGTTTCAGACCATGAGGCTTTACATGACACTCTGTATTAGCAATTGTCAGATGGTACCCTTTTAAATTAAAATGCTCCTAAAAGTTATTGTTTCAATATTAGAAACCCCAAAGGTAAAAAGGATATGTGTATACTATGCATATGTCACTTTTTCGGGTTTCATGGTGTCTTGAGATCATTATATTAGGGAAGGCTGATTTTTTGCTAGTGCTTTTTTCTAAAGTGCCTCACAGAATTTCCTGTTATAGATAAAGCTGATGCATATCTTGGGCGGCCAAGGCAATTAATTAATTTCATCCTAAAATGTAATTATTTTCTTAATTATGTCTGAAATCAGCTTTGAGGATTCTGGGCAGAAATCAAGTACAGTCATATACTGTAATTCTTGAATGAATCTCTCCCTCCCATATTTTCATCAGACGTTTGGTTACAGCATACCGTAGATAATCATCTAGCTTAATTTGATGGCATATCTGCAGGGCTGAATCTTGATCCTTACTGAGATGAAGTTCAGGGGAAATAATTGTCTTGTCCAGGACAGAATTATTCAATAGCAACTTCCAGATTCTGGGATAATTTTAAATCTGTCATTGGTTTATAATTTTGTTCTAATAATCACTGGAATGTAGCAGAGACTGTCCCCTATGTGTCTTATAGTGATTTTTATATTGATCACATGAATGAATATGCTAAGGTAGTTTCATATATTAGGAAAACTGGAAGGTAGGTAGTATTTGTGAAATTGTCATTCACCTGATTTAAAGAGATTTGATACGAGTGGCCCTTTCCAGGGTGATTTGCGGAACCGGTGATGTACGATAGTCAGGCTGACTATCGGGCCTCGCATGCGGCTTAAGAAGACACGGACAACATCTTTCTTTGGTGAGGTGTGTAGAAGCAGGAGCGAAAAGACCCCTTGAGTTCTTACGCACCTACTTTTATTCGAGTATAGCAGGTATGGGAGTGGTTACATCAGG
>NW_015388413.1:101065-108813 GCF_001527695.2 Protobothrops mucrosquamatus
TCAGGTATGGGAGTGGTTACATCTCAGGAGGAGGGGAACATTTCCTTACTACCATATACGGTCTTTTTTGTGCCCTTTAGGAAATGAGGAAGTCACCTTAGGCATACGTGACCTAGCTGTTGGTCACGTAGGCTAGCTTTTGTTTGAGAAAGTACTTAGCAATAAGCATTGATACATTGTATAGAATATTGCAACAGAGATTGGTTTTCCATTGATGGAAAAAGTGACTTTTTGAAGGGAAGTGAGTGTGTATCAAATGAAAGAACTAGAAGTTTAACCCACTTTCTAGACAAGAAGTCCTTTAAAAATGGATTGAAATCCCCTTTTAACATTATTAAATCACGTTGTACGCATGCATTTAGTTAAGGTACAGTAGTATCACATCTAAAATACTATGAATTACTTCCTGTTCTAGAAGGATCACTTCTGAAAAAATAGCAGTCTAAAATCTAGGAGAAATGCATTCTGAGAGAGAAAAAAGGTGGGCATGTGCTATTTTTGGAGAAGGAAGTATGTAGAAATAATGGCTCATTGGTGAGATTTGCATTTTTATATGCCCAGATGTACATTTCTACATAATCTTTCTAAGCTAGAGATGGAATGCTAAACAGATGTCAACATAATTAAAAAAGGAAAGATACCATGAGACCCATATAATAGTGTGTCTAATATATCTTGTCATTATTGCTTACTTTACAAATATCTTTAAATTACTTTAACTATGAGGAATTCCAATTCCAAAGCATATTGGATCTGCACGATGCAATGCATTTAAGCATGATTTCCTTGTTTCAATGTTCATTTACGTGATAATAAATTCCAAAGAACCTAACAAAAAGTCATCTTAAATGTTAGCCCCTCCCCAAAAACATACGTTGTGGTGACTAATAGCCACCGATAAAGACCAATTAATTATGCAAAATAGTAAGACAGCCTAGATTAAAATTTATCTCCCCAGCAAACTGGAAGCCTGCTGAAACGGTGACTAAGAGGGAGTGCAAAACCCTGAGTACTGCCCTGTAAATCCTTTTCCTGTATCTTCGCTGCAGATGCACTGCAGAAGTTGGCAAGATCTATAGAATAAGGTTTCTTGAAAGATATGGATAGCTTCATATTGAAAGTGATATTCCTCCAGGTAACATGCTTAGAGCGTTAAAGGCTATAAAGAGTACTTTAAATCAATACTCACAATGGAAGCTAGTGCAACCCTTAGAAGAAAAGAATCTTGTGCATTTTGAAAAGCTGCTACAGAAAGTCATAACAGAGGGGATTGGACTAGGCTTAGTAAATTGCATTTTTTCTCGTTTTCTCATTTCCTCCCCAGAGCACGGTTATCGGTCGGATGCGGCCAACTAATTCAACTGGAACATACTGTTAGACAGTGCTACGAATCTGTCCTTTTGGAAATCAAAAACAGAGGATGGCTCTAAATCCTTCAATTAACTGAAACATTTGAAAGACTGGTTTTCTTCTCTCCAAACAAAACAAACCTATGACTCAGCTACCTAAAAGTTTAAACCTCTGTAATTTATTGGTCTTCCTTGCTGTTTTTAGCAACTTTGTTTGAAGATCACACTTAAAGAAACATTAATCCATGGTTTGGCCTTATTTGTATATATGTGTGTGTGTGTGTGTGTGTGTTTCCACTTCCTGGAAGAAAACACAGTTAGAACTGGGACCACGGTGAAGGGATTTTTAAATCTTCCTGGCAATATTAGCTTTTACTCCTTATGTAAATTACTGCTTTGGAATATTTTTTAAATCTTTATATTACCCATTCCCAGAGCAATATTCTAATGACAATGACATAGCTCTATCCCTCTCCTTTCCCAGCATATCATAACTTCAAGTTGCGTTGTGCAGACTTTTTGATCATGAAGCTTGCAGATGCAGTTATGTATATTTTATTAGCCCATTCCCTGCAAACAGTCTCAATACATAATGCCCATCTGTCTGCTTTTCTTGACCTACTGAACTTGTAGCTGTCATAATAACAGTTTCTTGAAATCCCCTCTTCCTTCCAGCTCAATCACCTCATTCAAAAACTGCAGAATGTAGATATCAAATGCCATGGTATCTTCCTTGGCTGTGGGAACTATGGAGCAATACAGCACTGGTCAAGAGACAGGGAGAAGGAAAACAGGTGATCTCAGTGGATACTCATGGCAAGCTGAACCAAAACTCTGGCTTGCATTCCTCTCCCCTCCATTGTAAGATTCTTATATTGGGACAGCATGGAATTCTTCTTGTGGCCAATTTATCGTCATCCACTCAGCATAACTAATTATCCAAATAATTGTTGTGCATTTGTGTGAAAAGATACATGCCCAGGAATCCTGAGTGAATGTGCAAAAGGTTCTGTTGCGTCACCCAGAATAAACTAGGATTATATAATTGCAAGCATTTTTGCTATTTTTACAAGAGCAAAGTTCCTACCTGACTGGAAACCAACTTTGTATGCTAACAGTGGGGATAAGGTTTCAGGGTTGTAGAGGGGGACGTATTTAATTTGTGCATGTCTCTTTTTACAGTAAAAATGTCTTAAATCTGTTTGCTATTTATTGATGAATTCTGTTGTTACTTTTTCACTGGTATCATCTGACATGTTTTAATGGAAGGAGATTCCATACTATTAAAGATTCATTTCAAACATTTTAATTTCAATTTTAGATTAAAAAAAAATGTTTCATCCTATCTATTGGCCTGACATCCTCTGTGCATGAAGACAATGCAAGGAAGAGGGAATAGTAGGACCATACATCTGATTGTTTCATTTGAGAGCCCATTTAGGGTTATGTGCTCAGAACTTATGTTATGCAAATAAGTTAAAGTTATCTCCTTAATTTCTGTAGAGCTAAGCATTGTCATTCTAGAAATGTTTAATTACAGTTGGATTCTTATGATGATATTTCAAAGCATCCATTACATATAATTTGGATTAGACATTGATAGTGTTTCATTGGAGAACAAACGATTAGTAAACGAAAGTAATTAAAGACTTGAGGCTTATTTACAATAATTTAATATAGTTTATAATATCTGGAATTATGTGGTCGGAATAGTCAGGAGGAACAGGAACTGGGGAACCAATTCCATTTGGTGAGGAAATCCTAAAGATTGTTTTTGAAAGCAATGATCCCAATTATCTAAATACACCAGGCTATATAGGTTGAAATAATATCCTAGACATGTAAAAACTCTATTCTAAACATATTAGGACTTAGTGCCTTTCATTATAATTCCCATTGGCCCACAGTCAAGAACTATCAGGGTTGTAATCAAAGTATTAGAAAGGCAGTATCTTGAGCAGCAACAATGATCAAAAACCTGTATTATTGAGTACTACAATATGGCCATATAAAACACCCATTTCTCATTCATTCCTTTTACCTGGATTGATCCTACCACTAGATCTGACCATGTTGGAATTACAACATATATTTACAAAAGATTAATTGATCTATTTTTATAAGCATAGAAAGGTATAAGTATATTGCAATTTTCAGAATAAGTTTTAGATTTAATTGCCTGATCATTCATATATTCACATAGTGGTTTAAGATTGATACTACTGGATGATAAAATGGGGATAATTTCTAGGAATGAGATCCAAATTTAAATTATGTTAAACCTAGAATTGATATTGTTATAAAATCACTGGATAAAGTTAGAACATTTTCCTATGTAATTCCTCCACTTAAAACCATTTATTCCATCCACTTGAAACACTGTTGATTTTTTTTTAATATTAGAATTTTAGTTTTAAGCTCAAAGTGTCATTATACATTCAGAAAGTATTTAGACCCCCTTCACTTTAAGTCAATTTTGTTATACTGCAGCCTGATTTAACAGTTATTGATTTTTTTTCTCATTAATCTACACTCAGTACCCCTTAATGACAAAATGAAAACAACATTTTAGAAATGTCTGTGAATTTATTAAAAAGAAAAAACTGAAATATCACATTGGCATAAGTATTCAGACCCTTTGCAACAAGACTTGAAATTTAGTTCCAGTGCCTCCCATTTCTCTTGATCATTGCTGACATGTTTCTACACCTTGATTGGAGTCCACCTGTGGTAAACTGATTGGACATGGTTTAGAAAGGTACATACTTCTCTGTAGAAGGCCTCATAGCTCACAATACATACTGTAACAGAGCAAAAGCCATGAGGTCAAAGGAACTGCCTACAGAGCTGAGAGACACATCTGGGGAAGGCTACAATAAAATTTCTGCTGCATTGAAGGTTCCTAAGAGCACAGTGGCCTCCATAATTCTCAAATGGAAGAAGTTTGGCACAACCAGGACTCTTCCAAGAGCTGGTTGCCTGTCAAACTGAGCAATCAGAGAAAGGCCTTAGTAAGAGAGGTGACCAAGAACCCGATGGTCATTCTGATTGAGCTCCACAGATCCTGTGTGGAGATGTGACAGAGTTCCAGAAGGATAACCATCACTGCAGCCCTCCACCGAGCAGAGTGACTAGATCAGTGGTTCTCAACCTTTTTAATGCCGCGACCCCAACCGGTCGTAAGTCGAGGACTAAACCGGTTGTAAGTAGAGGACTACCCAACCGGTTGTAAGTCGAGGACTTTCCCTGCCCGGGAGCACCGCGCATGCGTGGTTCAGCCCCCTGCGCCGGCCGAGGCGTAGCTGGCAAGCAGCAGAGACGGAGCAGGCCGACCACCAGCTGGCCCAGCCCAAGGGAGGTAAGGCACCCGCCGGAAAAGGGGAAAAAAATGGCGGACAAAAAAATGGTGGACAGCCTTGCTTGGCGACCCTCGTGAAATGGTCGATCGACCCCAAATGGGGTCCCGACCCACAGGTTGAGAACCACTGGACTAGATGAAAGCCTCTCCTCAGTGCAAAATACATGAAAGCCCTCTTAGAGTTTGCAAAAAAGCACCTGAAGGATTTTGAGACCGAGGAACAAGATTATCTGATCTGATAAAACCAAGATTGAACTATTATCAATTCTAAATGTCATGTCTGGAGAAAACCAGGCACCACTCATCGCCTGCCCAATATCCCAACAGTGAATTGTGGTGGCAGCATCATGCTGTGGGGATGTTTTTCAGCAGCAGGGACTGACAGCAGGGTCAGGGTTGAGGGAAAGCTGAATGGAGCAAAGTACAGGGATATTCTCAGTGAACACCTGTCCCACAGTGCTCAGGACCTCAGACTGGGCAGAAGGTTCACTTTCCAACATGACAATGACTCTACATGACAATGATCCTGTGTCCATCGAACACAGCCAAGACAACACAGAAAAGGCTTAGGAACAAGTCTGTGAATGTCCTAGAATGGCCCAGCAAGAGCCCTGACTTGAATCCTATTGAACATCTCTGGAAGGACTTGAAAAGGGTCTGAATGCTCATGCCAATGTGACATTTCAGTTTTTTTCTTTTTAATAAATTTACAGACATTTCTAAAATTTATTTTCACTTTGTCATTCTGGGGTACTGAGTGTAGATTGAGAAAAAAATGAATTTCAACAACAGGCTGCAGCATAACAAAAGTGACAAAAGTGAAGCGGGTCTGAACACTTTCTGAATGTACTGTATATAATTATACCAATGTGCCACAAGAAAAGGCTATGATAATTACAGAATACATTCTGTGAAAAAGGAAGCATGTTTTCAGGACTTCCAACTTGTTCTTTGACAGACAGTATCATTTTTTTTCCTGCTTTAAATACATGTTGGCACAATTCTGACAAACCCTGACATGGAATTCTGTTATTGAATTATTCATAGATTGTTTTTAGCCTTCTCATCCCACGAGAGAATTCCTTTTGAAGGAAATAATATTAGACAAAGATTGATAATTTTATGTAATTAAAGTCCTTGGAGAGTTTAAGATATTTCTTGACTTTCACTATGAGATAATTGCATTTGTCTTGGGAATAATGATCAAAAGCAATCCATCATTTAGATGGTCACGTTCCAAAAATGGATAGTCAATTCTTGTCTAACTATTCCACCTCTCCATTGGGAGAGATCACAATATTTTAAAGACATTTAAAGCAAATGGATGTAATGAAGATTCAATTGCAGACAGTACAAATAGAGTTATAAATCTAGATGTACAAGGCATGAGACTATAAACTGGGAGTCTGTGAGTTCCAGTCCCACCTTAGGCATGAAATCCATCCAGGTGACTTTGGCCCAGTCACTTTCTCTCAGTCCAACTCATCTCACAGGATTGTTGCTGTAGGAAAAATAGGCGAAGGAAGAAGTATTTGGTATGTTTGCCACCTGGAGTTATTTATCAAAATAAAAATAATAAAGTTGGGATAAAAAATAGACTTACAGAAAGTCATTCCCAACCCAAAGAAATCATGCAGCAAACAAAAAGAATGGCTGTTAAAGGTATAAATGTTACTTGATGCATACTCTCAATATGTGAAAGGCATGTGAAATATGTGAAAAATATTTTTGATTCAGGATACGTATTTTGAGGATTTCCTACTACAACATGGCAGAAAATCATGCTTTGATTGATGGATAGATGGGGGGGGAGAGAAAGAGAAAGATATACTTGGCATAACCAATCAGCTGGCATTGTGTTCAGGAACATCTGCATAGGAGGACAGTGGTTTTGACATTCACCAGACCCTGCCTGCCCAATTTCTGGCTGGTTTATAGTCTCTGGGTGTCGAACTTGGGTTGTAAGCCTCCATATTTTGTGAGGAGCTTCCAGATCTCCACAAAGGCATTTCCATGTCCTTTGGTCAATTCACTATACCAGTAGGGCAGACATGTCAAACTCGTGACGTCACGTGACGTCGTGCAACGTATCGGAGCTTTTTTGCCATTGCCGGCAATGGGGTGGGTGCGGCTCCGGTATGATGAAACCGGCCCGTGGGCCGGCAGTTTGACACCCCTGCAGTAGGGTATCTGATGACTCGCAGGACATACATGTTGATGGTATGGAACTTCTTGTTCCCATTGAGTTGGCTCTTCAGGACTTGTGTTATCCTTTGGTGGGACTTGGATGCTGCTGTATTCTTTGCTTCCTCATCGTGGTTTCCATGTGACTGAGATACCAAGGTATTTGTAGCTGGTCTGCATGTTCGGTATGTGGCCATCAATCTTAACTACATGACCTCTCTTTACTACCCATCTGGCCACACTTCTCTACTCCAAATGACATCCCAGTGGTCCTCACTATAAATCTGTGTCAAGTGGATTAGCAAGTTAATGTCTCATTCACTCTTAGCATACAGCTTAATGTCATCCATGTAGAAAAGATGGTTGATAGTAGTTCCATTCTTGAACTTTTTATCTATAAGTAGTCCTTGGATTATTTGGCTGAGGGAGTTCA
Source organism: Protobothrops mucrosquamatus (assembly GCF_001527695.2). Lineage (NCBI taxonomy): Eukaryota > Metazoa > Chordata > Lepidosauria > Squamata > Viperidae > Protobothrops > Protobothrops mucrosquamatus. The sequence continues at coordinate 108,390 of NW_015388413.1, forward strand.
AACCAATGCAGAATAGCAGCAGAAGACAATGCATCACCTTGGTACACGCATTGGTATCAATAACATTATTTATTTGGTGTGTCTGTATGCCATGTATTGCATTTATATTCTGTTTTCACTTTTTTTTTATTTGTGATTTATATGCATGTGTGTTAGTGTGTATCCAAGAGGGGGGAAATCTTTAAATGTCACCTAATGTGATAACTTTAGGGCTTCAGGCCGGGGCACAGCACGGAAACGGCATTGGTCGCGTTGGTTAATGATCTCTGGAGGGCCCGGGACAGAGGCTATTCCTCTGTCCTTGTTCTTTTGGACCTCTCAGCGGCTTTTGATACTGTAGACCACGGTATCATGCTGCGGCGTCTCGGTGGGTTAGGAGTGGGAGGCACCGTTATGCGGTGGTTCTCCTCCTTCCTCACCGACC
>NW_015388413.1:109319-125704 GCF_001527695.2 Protobothrops mucrosquamatus
ATTTTAGGTAGGGATGATTTTAAGAAAATTTTAATTGACACACAGCTTCCAATATTTGGCTTTTAATTTGGTTTTAAGGGGTTTTTTTGTTTTTTGATGTATTTTGTTTGTATCTGTTTTAATATGCTGTGCACCGCCCTGAGTCCTACGGGAGAAGGGCGGTATATAAATTAAATTATTATTATTATTATTATTATTATTATTTGGTGTATATGTATGCCAAGGTATTGCATTGCTATTATTATTGGGGATTTTTAGAGAAAGGTATTGAAACTGAAATTGCCAACATACTGCCTTTTATGAACATTTTTTGTTAAATACATTACAGGTATTTCTACATAAATATGGAGCTGAAAGATGACCAAGAAGGGATCCAATTGTCAATCAAAATAATCAAAGACCTAAAGAACATTATTTTGATAATTTGTTAACAGCTTATGGATCCTTAGTATCTTAGTAGACAACTGGAGTGTTTTGGTATTCTGTTGTTTCATTTTCTCAGCAATTTAGTAATGCAATTTTTACAAATGTTTTACTAGTGTTTAAGGCACTAGGCCAGGGGTAGGCAACCTTGGCTCTTTTATGACTCATGGACTTCAACTCCCAGAATTCCTGAGCCAGCTCAGGAATTCTGGGAGTTGAAGTCCATGAGTCATAAAAGAGCCAAGGTTGCCTACCCCTGCACTAGGCTATAAAATGAGAAGTACTGAGTTCAAGTGTCTCTTTAGACATTAAGGCCAACTTAGTCACTCTCTCTCAACTCAATCCACTTTACAGGGTTGTTGTCGTAGGGAAAATAGGAAAGAGTATTGTGTGGGTTTGCTGCCTTGAGTTATTCATAAATATAATAAAGGCAGGATATAAATAGTGTACCCTCTAAGCATTTTTATTTTTAGGCATTAGTCTAGTAGTTCTGCTGTTTGAATAGCAGCATATTCAGTCTTCATTTTATGTTCGTGTGTGGAAATAAAAATTGAAATTATATCTTTTAATTTGTAAAGATCTTTGCCCCCAGTAAATTGCATTTAGTTCCCTAGGCTGTAGGGCAGCTTCCCTTTCTTACCCACGTTATGATAATAATCATTATTCCTCCTAGCAATTAAAAAGTTGAACATTTACAGTCTGAACAATATAATCTACCATGTCCATACCTGCAAACACCTGTTTTTGCAAGTTCAGACCTGGAAACCTCTTGGCAAGTGGCTGGGAAACAGTCTAGGGATTTGTCACAGATGGGTGAACGTGACCGCCTTTACCTGACCCTCGATGTTTCAGACTTCTTTATTTAGTCTTTTATGTGTAATGCTAAGCTGTATTATGAGTTGATTCCAAAACAATCACTTGTTTTCCCAGAACAAAGAACAATGAACATAATTTGCTGTTAATTGGACTTGTTCACACCGTATTTTATTACATCTAATCTCTAAATATATGGTGTATCATTTTTGTGTCAGTATGCCACCCAGTCTCTGAGCAAGAGACGCAGGAGACAACACTCCCTAGATTACAGGGGTAGGCAACCTTGGCTCTTTTCAGGAATTCTGGGAGTTGAAGTCCACGTGTCGTAAAAGAGCCAAGGTTGCCTACCCCCCTGCCCTAGAAAGTAAGATTAACCCTGAAAGAGTTCTCCCCATTGTACGGTTTTTCTCCCTGGCTGCCATCTAATATACTTATAAGGAAGTGAACACAAAGAAAAGCTCCTAGAGCAGGGGTAGGCAACCTCAGCTCTTTTATAACTCATGGACTTCAACTCCCAGAATTCCTGAGTCATCCCTCCTGGCCTCGCATGCTCTCCTTTTCCTGGGCACGACCCACTGCATCGCCTCCTCAGCTATTGGCCAGCCGTCCAGCTCAGAGGCAACTTCTCTGAACTGCTGGCAGCGGGCTGCGGAGCCCCAGAGTGCGCCGGTCAAGGGGCCAGCAGGCTGTGGCTGCTGATGGACAGTCAGCCGCCATGTGCTTGCTGGCCTGTGTGTGTGGGCCAATGGTGTTAGGCAGCAACTGCCCTGGCCCCTGCCCCGCCTTGCCTCACCCTGCAGGACGAGTCTCCTGCCCACCGCACCACCTGCCAGAGACCTCCTAGATCACCCCAACCCTGCCCGCACAGGCGTCCCTCCCTATGAGCAACATCGAGGTGACCACGCCCACCGTGGCCACACCCACCCAGTGGGCCATGACCTTAGCCACACTCACCCAGTGGGCCACGCCCACCTGGCACCCAGCAATAAATAAGTGGGTTTTGGGTTGCAGTTTGGGCACTCGGTTCTAAAAGGTTCGCCATCACTGCCTTAGAATGTCTGGCCTTAAAACCAACTAAAGTGGAGGCAACCTTGGATCTAACCTAGAGCAAGCATTGTGGAATCAATATGGAACAGAAAATATCATATTTAGCATATGTCAATAGGTAATTGCCTGCAAGATCTGAAACACATTTGATTACAAATAGGGAACCTTCTAAAAAATGATGGCCCTTGTGAGAAGTCAGATAGGAAATTGCTCTAGCAAAAAATTAAATCTTATCAGCCAAACCATGTTCAGTGCCAGGGGACTGGGAGGTAGCCAACAGATCAATTTTAGAAAGAAGCCCAGGGGAGATCTGGGAAATTATAGGCCAGTCAACGAACATTTGTTACAGGGCATAGATGATCAAGTCTTACTGAAAACATGGATTTTACAAAAATTCAGTGTGCCTCATCAACCTTTAAGTTTTGATTACCATCTGTAGTGCATTTGATTTTCAAAAAGTTTTTGAAAATCCCCCTTCAATGGCTCTTATAAACTTAATGACCAAAGGGCGGAAAGGATTTACCTTTTTGTAGACTGCTAACAAAAGGAGTAACTGTCTCAAATGAAAAAAAGTAGGATGTAGAACTTTTGAAGTTTTTGTGTTGGGACCATTAAGTAAATTTGAGGCAAACGAGGAGTGGGTTATGTTTGTAGCTGGTACTATTCAGAGTGGAACTACCTTTTCCATGAATGGCAAATACCATTCAGTTCAAGAAGCTACAAAATAATACACACTAGAACACACACTCATTCCCACCCTTGTTTTAGATAGACATTGAATGAATTTGACAATTCAGTAGATAAGATTTTTGGGCCATAATGGATAGCACAATTCTCTTGTGTGGCAGTTGTGAAAGGCAAATTCCATACTATGGGTTATTAAAGGGATTGAAAGTAATAAAAGGTCAACACTGCAATGTTAAACAAACCGACAACTCAGATGGTCCTCAATTTATGATCACTCGCTTAGGGGCTGAAGTTACAATACACCTCCCCAGAGTGACTTGCAACCTGGTTTTAAAATTCTGATGGTGGACTTTCCCTGCAGTCAGATGGTAGCATTTTGGGTGCTTGGCAACCAGCCTGCATTTTATAGGATTCTGCAGTCATATGACTGATTTGTGACTCTTTTTTTTTAGTCAGAAAGTTGTGATTGCTTAGGATTTCTGGCAAAAAACAGCCATTAGGTACAACAGGCCTGTTTAATGCCATGGCATTCATTTACCAATGACAGCAAAAAAAAAAAAAAAAGGTTGCAAAATTGAGCACGGTCACAGAGTGACCTGCATAATAACTATGATTTATGGCCGGAATGCCACTTGCAATCAAGGACTACCTGTACTGTTTAGTCATTTCACATAGCACGTAACTTGTGGAATGTACTATTTCAAAATCCACTGAAGGGATCTACATTGGATGGCTTTATCAATGTAGTTTAGACAACTTTATAGAAGTCAAACTTATCAATGGCTATTGATCTTGAAACACCTCTGAGTTAGGGTAACAGGCTTTCAAACATCAGGGACGGGCGGGGGGGGGGAATAGTAGGACATGGGTAGATCACCTCCTGCTTTAAGCATCTCAAAGGCGGCTAGTTGGCTACTATGTAAAAGTGCTGTACTTAAGATCCAGCAGAGCTCTATTGTGTTCTTAAATGCTAAAGTACTTGGCAAGATATTAAGAACAAGATATTGCACCTCAAGCATTGCTAACCCTCCAGCATCAGAATCAAATAATTATTAAAGAAATGAGACACAATTTATATTACGGCATGTTTTCAGCTTGCAGTAGAAAGATACAAACTTATACAATAATTTTTCAGATAGGTAACCTTGCTTTCTAAGACAGCACAGACTTTTTTTGCTTTGCATTTTATAACTCTGCATGTTTGTTACAACTATTTAAGAACCATACAGAAAACATCCTCTAGCTTGGCTGAATTTCAGAGTTATGCTTCCTCACTCATACTACACTCATGTTCAGAAATTCCATTCAGATATAGTGAAAATAACTATGTATTAACAGATCATACAACATCAAAGCAGGGGAGAAAAATTAATAGCTCTCACAGCAGTAAATGAAACGTCTTACTCCAGTCTATGAATTTTGAGATTGTCTCTTTGCATCATACATTTGTATGCCGTGTCACTTCAAGATTATAAGAGTCCTGGCTCTATTAATATATAAAAAGTTATAAAAGGCAGTCAAAGTGGCAGGTGTCAGCTTTTTTTTAAATAAAGCTGTTTAGCTATTTAAATAAGGCTTATGAGATTATTCCAGTTATTTAAGAAAAAAGGCCTATAAAGTAATTGCTGATAATGAAGACTGCTGTTTCTTTCCTGCACCAGAAACAATTCCAAAATAAAAACATTTGCTTGTGCAAATCAGCAAAACATAACATTGGGGGGATGCTCATGAAATGATATGCCATCAACTTACATTCTTATTATCTCAGAAGAATCTAATGTTAAGTCTAAATTAAATTCTAATGCATACAACACCCTTCATTTATTCTAAAAAAATATGTACAGCATATTAATAGTATGCAATATGCAAAAGCCTTGTTGCTGATGGCAACTTTCACCCTTCCCTCCCACCTTATTCACATGTGTACCTCTACTAAAACAATTACATCACTAAGCCTGTTAGTTTTAAGGAAATTAGAACTTGTAGACTTTTGTGTAGGGGCTCCATTCATTGGATTCTGAATTGTAGACTTCAACTGTGTTCAGAAACTCATTGCCGTCAAATCCTCCCACTGCATAGATCATGTTGTTCACTGCTGCAAAACCAGCATTGCTTCTTGGTGTGGTCATGCTACCCTTCATCTTCCACTCATTCTTAGCAGGGTCATACATTTCCACACAGCTGACTGCACGGGAGCCGTCAAAGCCACCACCCACAAAAAGTTTTCCTAGGAAGCAAATAAGAAGAGAAACTTGAAGAACTTGTGTCCCGATAAATTCCCAAAGATGCAAAATCTCAATTGCCCCCTCCCCAAAAAGCTTAATACCTAAAGACTAATTGTATAGTAAACTAATTAGGTTGTTTGAACCTTGGACAAACTGTTAAGTTCTGCCAAATTGTTTTAGGTCAGTCAGTTTGGAATACTTCAGCTGTTCTGGGTTTGGGCTAAATACTCTTATTAATGGGTAAGGCTAATTTGTATTGTCTTCCTTTTCCCTCCTTCTAAGCTGCTCCCAGTACAGCATAACCTATTGATCCATGGACTTTTTTCTCTCCCTAGCATCTTTCCTCCTTCTCCACAGCAGCTGATGCCCTAGTTCAGGGGTAGGCAACCTTGGCTCTTTTATGACTCATGGACTTCAACTCCCAGAATTCCTGAGCCAGCATGGCTGGCTCAGGAATTCTGGGAGTTGAAGTCCACGAGTCATAAAAGAGCCAAGGTTGCCTACCCCTGCCCTAGTTTATTACTTCCCACCAGCTTCTGATTTTCTTGGTGCAACTATCCCATCAAATCCCCACACTAAGCTCTGATACCTTCAGTTATTTCCTATAAAGCCATTTCTGCCAAGAGCAAAGCGGCGTATTTCACCAGGGCATGGAACAAGGCACTCCAAAATAAAAGCACTTGAGTTAAGACATGGATTACTTAAATGCAAATGTTTCGTTCCGTGCAACAGTTAACGCACAAAATAGTTTATCCTGCAATTTATTCCACTGCTACATGGAATCCTACGCAGGCATAGCCCATTAATGTCACAACTATAGACCTCTGAATGGCAATAGGTAGGAAAGGCTTTTTTCAAGTGTTATTTTTGTAGCGAAGAGACAATTTGAAGTAGCTTGATTTTCAGATTTTTCAATCATGTATATGCACATATACATGTGCACGCTACACTTCCTATCTGTGTTTAACAAGCCAGTGTATCTGAAGTATCTATCTATACTCAACTTGATGTTGTAGTACAGAGGCTGATTAAAATAAAATGGAAGTGATGCTGCATGCTCACAAATCCCAGCCGTTAAAACGTTAAAGCCAAAATTTATAATATTTATCCAATCCCACGAGCTTACCATCAAAAACAGCAACACCAGCTCCGCGCCTAGCCACGTTCATCGATGCAATTAGCGTCCAAGTATTATTTTCTGGATTGTAACGTTCTACACTGTTAAGGCAATTCCAAGACTCAGCTCCTCCAATGATATACAAATATCCACCAAGTTCACATACAGCAGACTGGTGTCTACCTGTAAAGACCAAAAAAGAAAAAACCCCAATTATTTTAGCATCTAGAGTCTTGTCTAAGATTCTGTCACTCAGGCATTCTTGTAAATTCTGTTTTACTTTATTTTACTTGCAGCATATAGTTTTTCCTAGTTTAAATTTTCAGGTGCATAAACATGCCATTGGTAAATTCTGACACCTTCTACAGGCAAAACAAGTAAAATCTGCAAGAAGAGAAAATAAATCACTCCAAAATGTAAAGAGATTATGAACTTACGGATATTTAGCGAAGCACAGCTTGTCCAAGATTTTGTTATCGGATCAAAGACATCACAGTTTTTTAATCCCTTCTGTCCATAAGGATCTGACCCACCAACAATATACAGTTTTCCATTCAGTGCACATACTCCTGTTCATCCAAAAGGAAAAGAAGAAGTTACAGTTTGCAAGCTTTAAAACAGGTAGCTTTATAGAGCACTAGCTGTACCCAGCCACACGTTGCTGTGGCTCAGTCTGGTTAGCGTGTGTTGCTTTTACGTCCAACAGATGGCGCTGTTTTTCAAAAAAAAACCCATGTTTTTAACTGTCACAGGTGTGACATCTATATAATAGTAGGTATATAAAAACACACGCATATTCGAATGCAACGTTGTGTCAAAATTTCAAAGCAATCGGTGAAGAACTTTCGGAGATTTAAGATTTTGAACAAATGAACATTTACATTTTTATTTATATAGATTAACAGATATCTACCTGCATTGCAACGGTTAGTTCTCAGTTCTGGAACTTGAGTCCAATCATCTATTTCGGGATCATACATCTCCCCACAACTTAAATCATCAGAGTGTCCATTTGATCCACCAACAACATACAGCTGTCCCTGAGTTGTAGAAATACATGTTGTTGAGATGATCTTTTAAATTATATTATCTCTAAATCTGTGCATTAATAGAGGCTTTTAAATCGGTATAATGAAAACCATTAAGATAGCATAATGGCCTAGTATTAAAGGCTTATCTCAAAGCCCAAGATAAAATATTCCCCCGCTCTCCCACTCCAGAGAATCCTACTTTCCTACCTCCACCTAATCTAACACGCTGCAATTGTTAAACAGGTTTCAGCAGGGAAATGAACAGGTGATGTAACCATGACTGTTTACTTCACAACATACCGTCAGAACTGCCATCTGGAATCGAGCTCTTGGAGTCCTCATTGGTGCGATGAAAGTCCAGCAATCTGTCCGTGGATCATAGCATTCCACAGTGCGCAAACATTCTTGTCTGTTGTAGCCACCTTGTTGTAAAAAGAGCATACAAGAGATGTAGTCTCAGATTAGCGAAATAGTTTTTAAAAAGCTTAGACAATGTGTGACCCTCCAAATTTTTATGAACTCGAACTTTTGCTACTGTTAGCCAGCATATCTCCAGTTCCAAAAGAGTTGAAGAGCAACACATTGCTCACGGAGGTATAAGTATTATGGTGTTACCTGCAGCCACCAGCTTGCTGTTAAGTTCTGCTGTTCCCAATCCAGATCGAGCATACTGCATAGGCGACATCACCTTTTCTACAAGATTGTCTGGTTGAACCTCAAAACTCAAACTTTTCATCAATCGTGGAGTACTAGTTGGGGAACTCTGTGGACTGTTACGACCATGAAGGAAAATCACACAAAAGACACCATCCAGAACAGCAAGACACAAATAGGTGTTATCTGAAAAGCAAAACACACATTTCAATTCCACTACAACAAGGTTTTCACATCCTTCTCTCTAAATGTGTTATAATTCTAAATACTTTTAAATTATTCAAGGAAAAAGAATCCCTATTAAGTACATGGATAGTTGTTTGCTTCCTCCCACTACTTCTGCATTTAACATGAATGAAATAATCTAGAGTAAAACCAGCAACAACAAACTTTGGCTTACTTGAGGTCTTCTCTGAAGCAACAATTTTCCACTCGTGTTTAAGATTCTGCACTGCTGCATTTGGTGAAAGATTTCCAGAAGAACTGCTACTTAACTGCTTGAGATCATTCTCACGGAGTGGCCTTTTCTGCAAAATCAAAAGGCAGCTACAGAAACCTAGCCAAAGAGCAAAATTTGCTCTGCCTTTTTTTTCAGAACTATTTTTATTGCTGTGGAGCCTCATCCAATAGCACAGCTACACAGGTAAATTGGAGAACACAGCAAGATGAAACAGTTAGTGCTTTGTTTATCCACAAAATAACGTTCTAGTCCATTTAATCACTTACTATCCTCAACTTCACAGATCTACTTTCCGATAAAAAATACAATTCCTTACACTCTTCCAAAGTATATCAACTCTGGATTTTAGGACAGATAAATCCAATTTCAAATGAAATAGTTTTATTCCTTACATCAAGTCAGCATTTACCAAATTCAAGGTATCACAAACTGTATTCACACATCATACAAGCCATTGGTTTACCACTCACAAAACCGGGTTCACACACTGCACCAAGGCAAATGCTTAGCACAAAACATAAACCCAATCTAACTAAATTACGTATTTTAACACTATATAAATCACCTACTTTAAATCTGTATTATTTTTACTTTTCAATGGTTTAAACCTACCTACTGCACCATTTTCTCGCTAACATAAACTTTCTACCTTATTGCCTATAAGACTTATCAACTAAGATTAGGGGATCTAATTTTTTTTAGAATAAAGTTATTCTACAATACAGCTTCCTATTTCCCTTTCTCCTGTGCTTCTATTTCTTCTATTTATCCATATTTTTCATTTGACTGCTTATTTTAATAACCTAACCTTTTCTCCCTTTTACTCTTCTCCACTAAATTCAGTGGGATTCGACTTGCATAAGTTAACACCATTTACTCTCTTCAAATATTAAATGCTAGTGAAAAACTTACTAAATGGCCACCAAGAAACGAATGCCATCTCACTCTAATTCTTGTAAATTCAGAAATCACTCACAATTAAAATTGTTCATGAATTTTGTTTCAAACTTAATAAATTGAAATGTGAAAACATAACTTTATTACCAAGTCCAGAAAACAAGTAAGATTCTCATGAAATGAAACAAACTTTCCCACTACTTTCTGCCATATTTATCCAGAACACGTAATTTATTCCTGCAATGACAAACCTTTTTGCTCAAGTCAGCCCATTGTTTACACCAGGATTTCAAAATTATGTTATGATTTGATACCTAGCCACCACTTGTGACAGAAACATGTTCTATTCTCCAGTACTTCTGAATTGCCCCCGTTCTTTTCTCCTGAACTCTTGAGGAAAGGGGAGACTTGTTGTTCTGCCACATTCATCTTCTCAGCCTGTATAAATCTTTCAATCTCATGGAAGCTTAAGTTAAATATCTAATTCTATTCTTGGTTTCGCAGCATTTAGCATGTATTAAATGCATTATGGCATACCTCAAAACTAGATGAGCCAGGAAGACACAACTCTTCTAAGTTTGAATTTCCCTAGTCTTCTAAACTGGAAATGTCTTATTATACTACACAACATTGTAGTTGTGTTGTACTACTCTACCCAGCTTTACCTGAGGTTACCTCAGACCATGTGCATTTTGTACCTGCACAAACTGAATGTGGTCATCATCACTGCCATACACCTCAGCCTGTCCATCTAGTGGATTTCCATCAAGCAGCTTGTGATCAGCTGAGTAGTACAACGTTTGCACCTGCAAAACAACAGAACAGCAATCTGGCTATAGTCTCCATTGCTGCTTAACTAATGGTACATTGTATAGAAACTTCATAAGGATTCCAGGAGCGCAGCCTGATCTTCTCTCCATCTAGCAGAATGGCATTTTTTTTTTTAAAGGAAGGTTTCTCTCGTGACGACAGATCTTCAGACACTGGATAAAGGATCCTTGTTTTCACAGCTCAAAAGAAATCTTCTTGACTTCTATATTCCTTGCGTCATAAACATCCAAATGTACAACAAGTATAATGTACATTATCTTTCAGAATAAATTGTACAAATTTCTTTTTGCAAATCAGTTTTGAAATATGTAAATCAAACACGTATGTTTTATAAAAGGGATTGCAAAAAAGATAATGGAACTTTTCATTTCAGGAACTTCTGTCGCGCACTACTACATCTCAGATTAAATGTATTAATACTATAAGGGAAATTTGATTATATGACTGAGATTCTCAGGTATAAAAGAAGAACAGCAAACAACTGCTCTGGAAATTAAGGCTTCCCTTTGATGGCAACTCAATAAATTTCTCCAAACAATTTGAAATATGAATCTCCGGTGCATTTCATTTTTAACCCAAATGGTTGAAGTTATGTTCATGAATTAGGCTATTTAATTATACAAAACTTTTCAATTGTTAAAATATCCTGTAAAGAAGTAAACACCATTAAACATCATCATCGTTCTCTGCCCACAGCGAATTTTCATAGGAGAACTGGGGCAGAACTGCTGCTTCTTTACGTGTCATTACACTTGAAGTTTCTTCTATGGTCCTTCAGCGATGAGTATCCTAGTTTTGTTAATAAACCTATGGGGAGATAAATCAATGGGGAGGAACAACCATTAGAACCTTTGACCTACTTTCTCTCTTTAAGTAAAACCTGTAAAAAGAATACATTAAGAACAAAACAAGTTTCAAACCACCTCCCCAAATTTAAAATGAAGATAACTGCTTTATTTGAAGTTGTGTAAAGAAAACTGTGACAAAAACAGAAGACCAGCTCGAACAGTAGTTTAAGCAGCTCACCTGAAACCCCCCTAGTTTCTCAGCTTAGGGATACCTATAGTAAAATTTAAATTCTTCATAGCTTTGTTTTAAAGGGAACAAAAAAAGGAGAAGGGATCATCCTTAATTTCAGAAAAATGTAGTAGGTAAAGATGGTCCAATCTCATGTTCTTAAAACTGACCTCTTCCATCAGATCTTCAAGACAGTCTCCATTCTCCCAAATGCTGCGCTGTACCCAGTTGATTACCTTTGTGTACAGCTTGCCATTGCTGGGCAAGCTCACATTATCTTCAAGCATAACCTCCAGCTGAAATAAAAAAGAAAAGCACACTGAGCCCACTAAATCAACCCTAAATTCACACTAGTTAAGAGAGCCTACACCCCAAAGGAACATTGTAAATGTGATAAAAGATTTCTTCATTTCTGATGGGCTAAACTTTTACATATAATTTTTGTATAATACAGAACTTATACAGACTTTACATTTTCAACAGGGAAGAAAGTTATCAATGTAATCTAAACAGCAATTAGCAATTGAGCATGGGCATTTTTTTGCATTGAACACAGGCAGTATAGAAAGATATATTTCTTGCCAAATTCAGATTTACCATGAACCAGCTAGAAATATGGCTAACAAATGACAGCACATATTCGCTATCTCAAAAGATACAATCTGGAAGATATTTCAAAATAAAAAGCAGCAATGAAACTTAGCACTCTATGGCTATTGTACTGAATCATTCAGAAAAAAGCTTTGTCTAACATTTTGAACAATATATTTTAGCCTTCTGGGAACAGTTAAAGTAAAATAATAAATAAAAATTGTGTTAGTCTTCCTCAACTCTTAAGCCCCTGGTGGTTTTCAACTATGATGTGGTATGAATTGCTATTTGGTGTTTTAATCTATATCCGCTTTTAGTTACAGGTAGTCCTTCAGTCAGGAAAACTGAGCCCGGAATTTCAGTTGTAAGTTGTTGCAGTTGTTAAATGAGATACTATGTGACTGCAATCCTGGCAGTTAAGCATTTACACAAGTCATTAAGCAGAGTGTGGGGTGTCTCAGGAGGCAGTCCTGGGAGACCTAGCATGGATATATTGTAACTAATGAAGGTATGACAAATGTGGAAGAAATTGTTATCTGCCAAGAGAAAGTACTGAAAATACTAAAAATTATAGAGAAGGTTTGGAAAGAGTTAGGGTTTACTGGAAATAAAAGAGAAATTGGCTAAACTAATTAAAAGATATGTTCAAGTTATAAGATGTTAGTGAATTTCACTGTTACAATTGTGCAAATGATCTGAATTCTGGGCTTGTATGTTACAGCGAGCAACAGTAAATGACTTGGAAAAATCTATACTAAACATGCTTGTTATCTTTTCTTGTTGAGGTGGCATTGTTACAAAACTGCGTTATCTGCAAATTGTTTAAGATCACAAGTTTGTGCAATCAATATTCCCATCTGTGCTAAGTTAAGTGTTTGGTGACTTTCATGCAACTATTTTTTTTAATTAGAAAAAGAGAATGCTGCTAAAAGTATACTTGTTTACTTCCAAATGGTGTCATAATTGAATAAGAATTTAAATGCTTGTATATGTTCCTGGTACCAGATAGCTTGTTTGTCAAAAGGTTATTTCATGGAACGCTTAACTGAAGTAATTAATATTTATGTGAAAAACGTAACATGATGATGGATGGGGAAGGAGGAAATGGGATAAGTACCTTTAAACGTGGCAATTTGAGAAATTCCTCTTGGTCAGAGATCTGCAACAAATGCTCTTGAATGTAACCATCAATCTTGTTCAGTAATCGTAAATCACTCATGTTGCTTGCAAAGTTCCGATAAGAGATGCAACTTTCAACATTCATCCTGGACAGCAAATAATCTCCACAAACCTTTTTTTTTTCAAAAAAAAAGTATACAATTACGATATATTGTAGTTTGCGATTTCATTTTGTTTCAGATTTTCTCACCACAGATCCTGAGTCTGTATTCTGTAGTTTGGTTTTGAAAATGACATATCTACAATCAATTTACAAAAAAAACCACCACCCTTGAATGATACTGCCCCCCCTTGAAGTATCTTAGTCTCTTGCCCACTTGGTTTTTTTTTTCATTTTGAATATATTTTTCCCAAACTGTTCAACAAAAATATTTTTAAATATTTACTATAAAAGCCAGATATTTTAATTTGCTGACTTGAATGCTACACAATACAGTTCAAGTTATTTTTGGCTACATTGTCTCTAAATGATTTAAATTATTTTACTATGATTAAAAGAGACTTCTTATGGAGGTTTTAACAATGTGCTCTGCAGATTTTTATTTTACTTTTGTTGCTATGTGTAATTATGATTAGTGTCCAGTTTATCTATTAGGTATATCTTTGAGTACAAGAATATAACTTCTTAAAAGTTAACAAAAATATATTATATGAAACTGGTCCTAGAACTAAAGTGTAACAGTGTGCCAGCAGTTATTCATACTATTTGACTTTGAAAAAGTGTTCAGTTTTTACATTTTAAAGTATGACCTAGCTCAACTCTTTGGGCATTCATGGATATATTTGGGTATCCTGGTATCACCATGGAAATGGTTTACCAATTTCCTAGTCAATATTTCAGCTCCAGCATTCCCTAGAAGTTTCCTATGGTGAGTGCTAACTAAGCATGAACGTGCTCAGCCTCTGAACTCAGGGAAGTCGTTCAAGTTTTGCTATCTGCCAAAAACCCATTATACCTGTTTGACTCTCTCCATCTTCAGCCTCTTAGCTGCAGAGTACACATCTTTGACCAGTTCTTTATCAGCCTTTAATCTATTAAAATGATATAATTATTGTTCTGATTTATTCTGGACAGAGTATAAAGTAAAAATATTTGTAACAGAGAAAAAGGATCACTCACTGAGCAGTGTAAGCATAATTTAACAAGACTTCAATAGCCTCTGGATTAAGATCATCAAATTTCACGTGAGAAACGCCATGAGAATCATTGTCATTATTGAAGATTTCAAAAAGATAAGGACTGCAGCAGGCCAGTACTGCTCTGTGAGCCAACATCTCATGTCCACAGACCTTCATTAAAATAAAAGCCTACATTATTAAATTTGAAATAGAAACTATTCACCAAATTATGAAACTGTTAAGAGTAACTGTAGTTTGAATGGTACATGATGCACCAAAACACTTGGCAAAGCACTTTTATTTCTTCTTGTTTTAAAAATATTAAAACATTTCTATCATAAACACAAGTTTTAATTAAGACTTGGGACCAATCATGACCATAATTAGAAAACTGAAAGAGGAGTAAAAATAACCTCCGAGTAGTGTGAACGGATCTCACAATATGCAATAAAAGGCCACTTTATTAATGTCTTATTATAGTCCTTGAGTCATGACTGTAAGGGAGCCTGCCCATTCAAGGTTATAAATTGGGTCACCCATGTGACTGACCTAATTTTTTGCAATGGTCGTTAAGCAACCACCATGGCCATTAAGTGAACCCATAGTTCACAATGGGTTGGTTTGGCTGAAAAATGGAAGTAAATTCATGTTTTTGGCAAAACTGCTCTAACTTGTGGTCATGTGACCCCAGGAAGCTGCAAATGGCCACAAATGCAACCTAGATACTGAGCATTTGAAATGTGGTCATATGACTATGGGCCTGACCATCAGAACTTCAAATCCAGGTCATAAGTACCTCCGCCCAGGTAGGTCCATTATAACTTCAACAGGTTGCTAAGCAACCAGCTGTAAGTTGAGGACCTGTATCTATTTTTGAAATAAAATTACCAAAATAGACATCCTCACTTTAAAATATTTATTAGTATTTTAGAAAATCAGCATTAGCAGGCACTCTCTACCTGAAGCTTAACATCACAAAATTGGCCACTTTTGCGCAAAGCATTTAACTTGGCAACAGACGATTCAATGAAGTTTTCATCTTCAAACATCAAATACCCATTAGGAATCATTTTGCTTTTTCTGTGGCTGAAACAAAGAACAGCTTATGAGATTTAATATAAACTACTATAATCACAGTTCTTTTACACAAGGCCATCTTAAAATTATGCATCATAATGGTGTAAACTATACAGAAAATAACAATATGCAGGTCTAGGCAAGCATTGCAGTGAATTATGCAGTAAATTCTTTTCTCCCTTCTTGAATAGACCCAACAAGTTGCAAAAATGATACATCTAATTCAAATAGATACATTTTTCCCTTCTTTCATAATTTCTGGTATCTCCCACATTATACTGAATCTGTACCATGGGATTACATATTTAGTGTGTGAACTGGCATTATCTTTCCTCTCAATGATTATTTTTCAAGAAAAAGTAACCACCTCAGCAATAAGGACTTTTCAGAGTGTAGCATATGGCTAAACTAGCTGTCCCCTCTTTGCTTTCAAGGTCAGAAAGAAGAGTAAACCATGGAAGAATATCTTCTTTTCATGGATGGCGAAAGAGATGAGCAACTGTCCTCCAATTTATTTGTCTACTAAGACTTCTTTATTCGCCACTATTGCAAACTTTGGAGTTAAAATTCTGTTTGGTGTTTACATTTTTCTAGTATAGTAATTGCTTTCTTTTTTTACTCTGGATTTATAGTTTCAGAACATGGGAAAGTCTATCTACTTAAATATATACTGATTTATATTTACAATACATCACATGAAATACTATTTACAAGCATATATAAATGAATAAACTCACCAGATAGATTTATGCTGTGATTTCGCAGTTAGGAGACTTTCAACAATCCACTGTGTGTTATTACAGGGTATGTCAATTTATATTCTTTCTAAGGTGAACACTGGTTTGGGAAAAATGCATGCAGCTGTAACTTCTAAACTGTTGACTCCAAAACTATCAGGCTTTAAAACGATGTAATCAAGTCCTTAAAAGCTATAGACATGAATTTCTTCTGTGATAGTCATGCATCATACTCTGAAACAAAAAAAAAATCAATCAAACTCAAATATTAAATGAATTTGGAATTTCCATATATGTTATTCAGATTTTCTAGTTGTTATTTGAAGAGCAGATCTATAAAAGTTGCTTTTTTCCTTGTGAACATAAATCCAGAGACAATTTTATATTAAGTATATATTTTAAGATACAGCTACTCCACTTGAAAACTGAATCTTAGATCATTATTATAATCACTAAATACTATTTTAGAATATAATA
>NW_015388413.1:125804-169947 GCF_001527695.2 Protobothrops mucrosquamatus
CGACCTGTACGCTCCCACAGAGTGGGTCTCCTCAGGGTGCCGTCGGCCAGACAGTGCCGGCTGGCGACCCCAAGGGGGAGGGCCTTCTCTGTGGGAGCTCCCACCCTCTGGAATGAACTGCCCCCAGAGATCAGGGTCATCCCTGATCTCCCTTCCTTCCGCCGCGCCCTTAAGACTTGGTTATTCCAGCTTGCAGGACCGGCCTAGGGTAATTTTTAGAGGGGTTTTAATTATATTTTAATTGGACAATGTTCAAATATTTCTTTTAATTAATTTTAAATTTGTAATTGTTATTTATGTATTTTAATTGATTGTCAGCCGCCCTGAGTCCGCGAGGAGAAGGGCGGGATATAAATCCAAATATAATAATAATAATAATAATAATATAATAATATGTTACAATTATCAACTTGAGCACAGGTCAGATTAAGCAGCACAGCACTTACTATATAAACATTACAGAAATTGGAAAAGAAATCTATCACTGCAATTCAGTACATTGAAGAGAATTGAAAATTATGTTTTCCTAAAGTTTATTGTATTTATATGGTTGTTTAGTCACTTTGAAATGATGGCTAAATAAACATCTACAAAAACAAATAATTTTTAAGCCTCTTCAATGTACCAAATTACAGATAGAATTTCCCCAATTTCTATACCATTTTTCAATAACTTAAGACTTTAATCATTTCAGCTAGGTTGTATCATGTATATATTCCCTCTTGTGTTACTGGCATAGCTTCAAGAAATTAAATATTCAAATCCATAAGATAACTATTGCCATCCACATTATTTTGTACAATTTTCATGATCTTTGAGGTTGAAGTAATACAAGTACTTTGATTTGAATTGGATGAACGGATATATGACATAAGAAACTTTCAAACAAAATTTTAAATGTTTAAAAAGTATGATAGATTTACTAAAGAATGTTCTTGAAGGAGACATGTATCAATTTATGAAAATATTTAAATAGACAGTTATTATATAACCAAATGATACTTGAAAACCTATGCATGTTTCATAATTTATGTATCTCATATAAACTTAAACCCCAACCATTAACAGCTGCAACAGTGAGTAAAATAAAAAATAACTTCAGATTTTTTTTAAACAATTGTGTAACTTTATCCCTTCCTGTGCAGTTATGATGCATCCAATTTCAAAAATAATTGATAAATAACCAAATGTGGTTATTTACAGGTGTGAAAATCTGAGTAAATATTATGCTGAAAATGTACTTCAGGGGAAAGGGGGCAAATCTCTAGCAACTAAGATCAAAGAAGAGTCAGAAAAAGTTGCACAATAGATTAAAGAAAACCACCACTATCACTAATTATAATATTTCTAAACACAGTAACAATTTCTCAATGCCAGAATGTTGAGAAAATGCTATTAAGAAAAGCCTGGATGAGAGTTGAGTAATGTATAAAACAGCAAGGCATTAACTGTCCTATGAAAAATAGAACTGCACTTTAGTCCTTTTGTAAAAGAGGGCAAAAATAAAAAGTAATGGAAGTTGAAAAAAAATCCCAGCTTCCTGACATTCATATACTATGCCTTTCAATATTGGTAGCCTATACCTTTCCTGGAACCCCTTGAACTATACAACATGTGTGGAGTTTAGCTCAAGTAAGCCAAATAAGCATAATATAATTATGACTGAACCTTTCTAGATTTATGCTGATTAAAGCAGCAGTACTAAGGCTGGGTTCTTTTTCACAATGTATTCTTCCCATCTCACAACACTCTGGTTTCTGTTCAGCTGATACAAATATTTCACCCTATTAATTCTACCTCACAGAAATAGCTATTAACATGGAGGAGGGGCTGTGATACAGGTGTGTAAGCTGTACTTAAAAAAAGCAGAATATTTGGATTGAGAAATTATAGAGTGAAGAGAAAGTTACAAACTCATTAAATGTAGAGCCCTTCCCAACAATTTTAAAGGAAAAAAACCTTCCTATATTTTGAATCCTAGATTTTTTTTTTGTTTCAACACAGAATACAGCTATTGAGTTGTACTATTCAGGAACAAGCAAATGACAAGACATAAATTAACACCAATATTTGTGTGAGGTTTACATTTTGACCACAAGGGAGCATTTACTACTTTCCTTACTTAAAATCCCAGAAATAACCATATACTATATTTCAGAAACATTCTGCATAAAGAGATTTAAGTCAATTATTTAATAAATTTAAGATATGGAAGACTAATAAAAGCTGTCTCCTTCCTCCGTAGCTGTGCAACATACACATTCAATCATGCAGCTTTCATCTTTCAATTGGCTGAAAATGAAAGCACACTAGCCAATCACATTTCTTCCACCAAGAAGCATATTGGAGCAGAGGGTTTTCAATCCTATGAGCTTGGCAACAGGATGCAGCAACGTGGAGAACGAACAAAGGAAAAGCAGAATAAGAAAAAAAAAATCTACTGAACTTCCAAATAATGAACAATTCTCACCTTACAGCTTATTTTCCCCACTTCCTAGCAATTCTAATATTGCCATTTTAAAATCCTCGCCAATTCTTGCTTTCTTTCAAACAAGGATACTCCCTAACGCAGACAAAACAAGCCGAAAAAACATGTCTTGGCTTGCCATATGCCAATGCTTTCAGACATGGCCAATCTGAGAAACAAAATATTCTGTATGATGAGAGCATCATTCTGGGAAAGGTCAGGGCTTCTACCTGTATTTCAAGATTGTCTGAGGGATGACAAGTCAGATTTTCTGAAAACACAAGAATTTCGACGCCTTTTATTTCAAAACCGGCCTTCCCATTTTAAATCACCTACATTATTTGACCTAACTGCAAAGAAGAATATTCTCTTCCCCTTGCAGTCTTTTGAGGAAGAAATGTAAGCAATGGATAATAATCCCATCTCAGCAACTCAGTCTTGAACCCGATGAAGCCTTTCAACTTAATGCTACAAAATCGGAATGACTTTTGGTCTTACAGTTTTTACCGACACAAAATAAAAATACTTTTCCTTCTTAACTGTGATTTATGACACCACGAACATATAGCCAGGCACCGATTAGGGGGAACGCCCACTACTGCAACCATCCACGCCGAAATTAAGGGCATTACTGACACAGCAAGGACTCTTTTCGCTTTTTCCATTCCTTGGCGGAAGAAAGCTGCACCGAGTCTAAAAAGGCGACAGTTTTTCCTTGGAGCAAAGGAGAGGATTTTCATCATACTAAGGATTTTCATCATACTAAAGGATTTTCATCATACTAAGAAAATCGAGGTGGAAACACCCCCCTGAAAAGGACTAAATGTTCCTTACTTGAAATCTATGCATAATGAAATGTTTAGACGCAGAAACATTTTTTTTTTCTTAGCAGAATCCCCTTCCGTTTCCACTGCGCATTTTATGGATCAAAGCAATCCACGTGCGTTACCCGAGCACTGTAGTCTAGCCTACAAAATGCTCCAAACAGCCGCTTTGCCGCTCCTTTTCCTCCCAACTCTGAAGGCTCCTCGCGGCCAGGCGTGCTCCAGAGTCCCTCCCTCGAGATCAATGGTCTTCTATGCACAAGGCTGCAACCTACGGACATTTTCTTTTTACCCCCTCGGAGACAAAAGCCCAACCGCGCTCCCAGCAACGGACTTCGGTGAAGCGCTAAACCGGAGCCTGTGAAAGACGCCATGAAATCGCCTGCTGCCCGCCCTTTTGCATACCTGCAATTGCACAATATAGACGACACCGTTCATATTGAGAACGTCCAGTCTGTAGAGAAGGAAAGGAGGCTTCTGCTTCCAAGACGTGGGGCGCGCCGTGGCACTTCAGAGGAACTACCAGACGGGAGAAGGGGGACAGAAGATCGTGGACGGGGGGGGGGGGGAGGAAAACAAAAAAAAAACAAAAAACGGGAACAGCAGCGGCAAGTAAGAGAAGGGCGCAACTCGTTCCGCCTCCCCTTCGCCGACCGACTCCGCGTGGCAGGGCAGCGGACTTTGGCGCGCACTCACGCGCAGGAACAACCGAAAGGCGGGAAGGACGAGCAAATCCGACGTCAGTCGTGACGAGGCAGCACGCGTTTTTGGTTTTTTTTTTTTTTCCTTCTTCTCCAGAAGGGGAGAGATTGACAAAAGACCGCAACCACCCTTCTCGCGCTCCGGCTACCCGCCTTCTGCGGCTACTCCAGCGAGAGCCGGAGAGGTGCGTAAAAGACGTTGTTGCCGGCGCTCCGCCTCCTCGCAAGGGTACTTTTTTATCTATATTCGGTAACCCTCCGCCACTAGCTAAGATGATAGATTACAGCTCGTGGTGTGACAGAATCAGATTACTCCGCGGGTTGCCGGCTAAATAGACTTTAGCGGCAATAAAAAAAAGAGTTCCGCCTCGCAACAGATCCGGCTGGGAGCTCCTCCTTCATCTCTCTTCCCCCCCCCTCCCTACCACTCCACCCGGCTCGCGGCAAAGTGGGTCAGTAGAAGGGGGGGGGAGGGTACGCGAGCTGCAGAGTGTTATTCTCCTCGGAGAAAAGAGGAAGCCGCCGTTCTTCCTCTTTCCATCCGTTCGAAGGGGGGGAAAAAATGAAGCGATTTTAATCCTGCCGGTTATTTACTTGTGGTATCGAGGGCCACTTGGCATTGCAATCGCCTATTCGGCGTGTTTCCCCGTCGCTCCCAGGCTGAGGATGTGTTTTCGTTGTTGGCTTCCAAATTTGTGCAGCAGCCCGATGCGTCCGCCTTTATATCTGAACTCAATTCTAACTCGAATAAAATCATAAACGTTCGACCAACCCAAATTCGATCTTAAATTCTAACGATTTGCGCTGTCTCGCTTACTTCCAGACGAGGCTGCTTAATTTTTTTTATTTTTTTTATTTTTTTGCTCTGTTGGCTTAAAATTAAGATCCGGTAAAACTCCCTTCCTGTGTAGAAGAAAGGTCGGGTAGATGCCCTTTCTGGCTGGAGTGGCAGCTGCAGTGCGAGGGGCTTCAAAGATCTTTCCTGCGGCTTTGCAGATGCTTCCTTGAACCGGCAATCGGGGAAGAAAGACCGGTTGAACTGGGCAGACTAATTTTGAATAGACATTTGTGGGACCGCAGCCATATTAAGATGATTTGCTCTTGTCTCCTGCACGAGGAACAAAAACTCCTTTAAGACATTCATTGAGTGTTTCGCTTATTACGGGGTTAAAATGGGGCTGACTGATTTGTGACTAAATACGGCTTTTAAATTCAGTTCTTTAGGGTTCAGTGTATGTTGACCAGACTAGGGCCATTGGGTTAATTCATACATCCCGGGGCAATGTGACAATTTAACCTGAGATTTTACTGACTATCCCTCACTTGAGCTGTTTTTCTTCCTTCGCCGTATTTTCCCCAAACTCTTCTGAAATTTCGAAGTGAATCGTTAAATATAAACTAAGCAAGAACAAGAGAAGAAAGAAAACATTTTGAGTTTGCAATTGTAGAGAATGTTACCCGAACAGTTCACTTTTAATGCGGTGTAGTTTTAAATGAGCAATTATTTTCACATACTGTATCTAGCTATGGCACAGTATGATTTGTTGCTAGCATGAGTAAGCCCGGTTGCTATATTTTGAACACCTTAGTATATATTGTTTAATTTGTTGTATGAACTTTTACCAGTCATGGTAATTAAACCATGATTTAATATTCTAAACCAGTGGTTCTCAACCTTTTTAATGCCGCGACCCCAACCGGTCATAAGTCGAGGACTAAACCGGTCGTAAGTCGAGGACTAAACCGGTCGTAAGTCGAGGACTTTCCCTGCCCGGGAGCGCCGCGCATGCGTGGTTCCGCCCCCTGCGCTGGCTGAGGCATAGCTGGCAAGCGGCAGAGACGGAGCAGGCCGACCACCAGCTGGCCCAACCCAAGGGAGATAAGGCACCCGCCGGAAAAGGGGGAAAAATGGCGGACAAAAAAAAATGGCGGACAGCCTTGCTTGGCGACCCCCGTGAAATGGTCGATCGACCCCAAATGGGGTCCCAACCCACAGGTTGAGAACCACTGTTCTAAACCATGAGATAATGGTAGTATTGTAGCTGTATATGTCCTGGTTATTTTGCATTCATCCCCAAAAGGTTTCATCCCCTTTGACTTTCTGAAAGTCCCTGAAGACCTTGTTGTTCCATTAGGCCTGGGGACCCCAGGGGACTGGTGAAATATTGAGGTGGCTCAATTGTTTTTAATATCTGCTCTTCATCCGTGTTTATTTTTCCCTTTTAGCATAATGCTTTTCGTAATTTTAGAGCTTTTAATAACAATATTTTATTTGTTTTTTCTTTTTATGTTTTCCCCACCTTTATGATGTTTATAAAAGATACCAGGTAGCAAATATATCTAACACTCCTTGCTCCTCCTATTTTCCCCACAATAGACAATCCTGTAAGGTGAGTTGGGCTGAGAGACAGAGGACTGGCCCAAAGTTGTTTAGCTTCATTGTATGCCATTTGGAATCATTTGTTTATCCAATGGGCAAGACTACGTGAATAAGATGAATAAGTAAATATGAATATTTGCTTTTAATTGCTTCAATTGAAATGCAGAACCAGCCTTGGTCTTTTAAAGATTTTTATTAATATGGTGTAATTACTTTCTCATCTATGAAGGAAGAAGCATTGATTGGTTAACCCATGTTAATAAAGATAAATTGAATTAAACCCAATTTCAGGTTTATTGGAAGGTTGCTTAGCTGCCACCATTTATTGTGTTTGTACAACTTGTTAAATTACAGCCAAGACTAACTCTAACCCTAACCCTTAACTGACATCTGTACTTGGAGTTGCCATAATTTTTAAATCAAGGTTTAATTTTGTATGTTTAAATTCTGATTCCCACAAATACATTGGGTGAATTGGCACATTGGAACCTCATTAATTAGACTATTTTTTCTGACACAGCGAGTCTTGTAAATAAAGCTAAAATGTTGGAGAAAAGTGCAGATTGGATTTTTTCAAAATCCATAAGTTAGTTCTAATTGGAGTTTTTTTCAAGGTGAGCCTATCTGGGCTGCAAACATTGGGATAGCTATAGGTGACAGCAAAGAGGATTGATTAATTGATGTGGTGCCATCAAGTTGTTTTTGACTTCTATTCTCCACGATGATCCCTAACCTGTTCTTTCAGAACTCCCAGTGGCCCACCATAATTGAGTCCGTTCACCTTGCTGCTAGTTGTCCTTTTCTTTTTCCTTCTATCTTTCCCAGCATTAGATCCTTCTTGAGAAAACTAGGTTTTCACATAATGTGTCCCAAAGTAGAATAATTTGAGCCTAATCATTTGTGCCTCAAATGAGAACTCTTGAGTTAATTTGTTTTATGATCTATCGATTTGTTTTCTTGGATTTCCACAGGATTCCCAGGAGACTTTTACACCACCAAAGTTCAAAGGTGTCAATACTCTTCCTATCTTGTTTCTTTAAAGTCTTTCTTTTACAGTTTTCTTCCATTGAGTGTCACAGGGAATACCGTGGCAGACATTATTCTGATCTTTATAGATACATATCGCAACATTTTAATATCTTTTCTAAGGCCTTCCTGGCTGCTCTACCAGATGCTAGTCTGTGGCATATTTCTTGACTGATTGTTCCTTTTATTGTTGATGGTTGATCGTAAAAGGCAGAAGCTATCCGTCACTTTGATATCTTCTTTCCAAATTCTAAGCTGGTTGTTCTGTTTTTATTAGTTTGGTTGTCTTCGTATTTAATTTTAGTCCCA
This sequence comes from Protobothrops mucrosquamatus, assembly GCF_001527695.2. Taxonomy (NCBI): domain Eukaryota; kingdom Metazoa; phylum Chordata; class Lepidosauria; order Squamata; family Viperidae; genus Protobothrops; species Protobothrops mucrosquamatus. The sequence goes on from NW_015388413.1 coordinate 133,512, forward strand.
TTTTTTTCATTGTGCTCTTTGACTTCTAGTACTATGGCTTGTAACTCTTTGCCATTAGAGTAGCGTCATCAGCATAGTGCAGGTTTCTTCCTCCAATTTTAAACCATGTGCATCTTCCAATTCAGCTTTCCTTATGTATTATAATAATATATGTTCTGCCAAATATATGTTTCCTATATATTTGGCATACAGATTGAATAAACAATGGGAGTCTTGTTGCATTCCTTTCCCAACCTGGAGTCAGTCTGTTTTGCCATGTTCTGTCTGTACTGTCACTTCCTGACCTTTATTTAAATTTCTCATGAGAGTAATGAGATGTTCAGATAAGATCCCTATTTTTGTGAGCTCTTTCCATAATTTGACATGATTAACACAACTGAATTTCTTTCTATAATTAGAAAGAAATGACTCCTTTTTGGGGTTCTTTGGCTTTCTCAATTATCCAGCTTTAACACCATCTAGTAGTTGTTTGGATTTTTACAGCCCATATATGGCAGCCTTAGTTGTTTTATAATTGGGATTAATATCATTAGGGAGTGATTACCTGACTCTTTTATACATTGGTTCTCATGTGTAATTACAGGCAGCCCTCATTTAATGACCACCAACTCAGCAAATGTTCAAACTTGTGACTGTGCTCAGTGAGTGGTACTTATGACCAGTCCACAGAGTTCTAGCCTTCACAGCATCCCAACATTCATGTGGTTGCCATTTGCAACGTTTGTGGCTTCTAAAAAGCAAAGTCAATGGGAAAACTGGCAGGAGGTCAATAGTATGTTTGTCCTTGCTTGACAGCAACTGGAACTGCAGGAATTGCTGTTACTAAGTTTTGCGGTCATGTGACATTGCACTTTTCCAACCATATTGCTTAGCAATGATCATTCCAGTCCCAATTGCCATTGTAAACCTAGGACAACCTGTAGTGCAAGGTAGATCAATTATATAAAGCTTCTTTTGTCTTTCAGAAACTGAATACAGTAGTGTTTCTCTCCCATACTTTGGCACCTACATTATTATTCCTACAATAACATGATATTTCACAATATTAAGTTTGTGTGTATACATAGACATATACTCTTAAGGTTTTTGTTAACTTATGCTAATACATTTCTTTAATCTGTAGCTGCATTTTAGTTCTTTTTCCTTTTGAAATTAAATGCATACTCGGAAACTACTGTAAAACACATCAAAGGAAAATATATTCTAGTCATGGCATGTTTCTTGCTCAACAGTCTGTTGGAAAAGAAGTGGCCACATGGTACTGTAAAGCTCTCATTGTTTTATTTCAGAAGGTATCACTCAGGTTTCAGACTTACTGACTATGGATAGTCACTTAGAAGTCAGCCACATTGAATTCATTTGCATTAGCTTCCAAATAAGAGACATAGGCTGCAAAGGTAGTATGCTTTTTATTTTTAATTTTTATTTTATAATCGTCACATGATATTTCTTACCTTGAAGTAATTTCCGGACTACAACCTACAAATAATGATTATTTATTTATCATTGGAGTATGGCAGATGTATTGATGGTAGTTAGTAAAGGTAGCCAGATGGTCAGAGCAAAACAAAACAAAACTACAACCTAGTTGAATTGTACTATTAAGGAAGCTACAGAACATTCATTCTTTCCTATATAATATTCTTAGAATAGTGATTCTAAGTCATTGTGCATTTTTGTAATCATAAACAGCATTAATTCTCCAGTATTCTGCTGTTTAACTATTTGGAGAAAACTTGTGAGAAGAAATAAAATCACATCTGACCCAGCATAATTTCTATGGGTTTTTTATTGCAGTTTATATTTTATTGCAGTTTATATTTGATATTTAAACTATGATATACATGTACGGTATTTAATACATATGTTAACATAATACAGAGATGATATGAGTGTTCAGGGAAAAAATCTGGCAGTTCCATATAACTGGCTAGTGCAGACATGTCAAACACAAGGCCCGGGGCCCGGATGCTGCCCGCGAAGTGGTTTCATGTGGCCCATGAAGCCATCCTGGAAACAGTGAGGGAACGGCCCCCGCTGCCTTGGCCCTGGCCCAGGCCAGCCGGGAGCCAATGTACAATTTTGTGGTGGCCATCTATGCTGAAACGCATTCAGTCTTAGCTCCACAAGGCCATCTAGAAACACCGAGGAACCAGCCCCTGCTGTGTCGGCCCACCCCCTGGGTGCATGCTGGGGAGGTGTCACCCTTTGTGAGGAATGAAGAAATGGACCATGCCTTGGTGCTTGCCTTCTGCCAGAGACCCTCAGATCTGTCCCACTTCTGCTCAGATCCCCACAGGCATCCTTGATGCGAACAATGTAGAGCTGGCCATGTCCACCCAGTAGGCCACACCCACTCCATCCACGTCCACCCAGTAGGCCGCACCCACCCTGGCCACACCTACCATCCCCCCGAGGGCAACTGCAATGCTGATGCGGCCCTCAATGAAATTTTGTTTGACACCCCTGGGCTAGTGGATAGACCTGGAATATATTTTTGGTGCTGCTGGGCAATTGGGATGATTGGGGCATTATTCTTTCTGACCTACAGCAAAGAAAAAAGATCAGTGTAGTGCTGATTAATAGATGGAGCCACACTAGTCTTGCCCTTCTGAGTTCTTCTCTAGGACAACAATAGTCTTTGGTCCATGCTTTTGTGGGAGAAACACAGTTTTTAAAGAACTTTTCATGGGCTCATTCAAATACAACTGTTGCAATACCAAGTACGTTTGTAAATAAGTAGGGCAGGCAAGGACAATACTTATTTTTTCTCTGGTTCATGCTTTTATTCCAGCAGTCCAGAGTCATTTTGATAGTGAGATGGGCAGCATATAAATTTAATAAATAAAAAAACGTTCCATCCTCACCATGTTGATAGTCACCCACAAGCCCGGTTCACAAAATGGGGTGTTAAGTGAGATCGATTGATGCAGTTTGTTTAGTTTTTGACATATTGATTAGAAAAGGGAATGACTGTTTAGACTTTGGATTATAAATAAATTAAAACATAATGTGGTTATTTTGGTTTTAGGCTAGAATGCTGTATGAACCAAACCAGTTATAGTTTATTTGGTAATCTGTGGGTTTAATAAGGCACAGTATTGTGCAATACGTGGACTCAGTCTCATGGTATGTAATATTGTATTAATTAGGCATGAAAAAACATGCCCTTGAATAGTATCTGTAAATTAGTGCAAATGTGCTTTAATAAACACCTTAATTGAATAAATTTAGTTTTAAACAGGAATAGAAAATCCAGGGCAAGCTTTTGTTTGCTGAACTGTGGTTTGATTTTTAATGTTTGAAACTGGTAACTATAGCAGGTACTATATATTTAACTGGTAATATATTTAACTGATAATTTCCAATTTTTCCTATAGTATTAACCTTGGAAAGAGATATTTCCTGAAATGGGGGTGGTGAGAACAGCTATTCCTTTCTATCTTCCAGAATGCTTTGGATAGTACTCGATTTGCATTTCTGGGGTATGTAGCTGTTGCATAAAAATTGAAGAATGATATATTCATATCTGGAATGGCCCTCCATTTCCACTTATGCAACTTTGGAAAGGATCCATATGGGCCAGTGAGGGAGGAAGGAGACGTCTGCTTAACAAGTCAGTTCAGCCAATGATGATCATTGAGGGTGACAGATGTTGCAAACAGATGGCTCTCACATTTTCCTGGGTGCACAATAGTCCAGATATAACAAGCAGGAAGTACCATTTGTTTTCATCTTTGACAAAGCACAAAACTCCTGCTTGTTTTGTTTTTCCCCCCAAGTAACTGCCTTGAAATAGAAGCTCTCTGGAGATATATTCTGATTGAAGTTTTGGACATGGGGTAGGTGCAAGGCAGGATAACGGTTGCCTTGAATTCAGAAGCGAGGAGATAGATTGAAGTAAGAATTCCCACCAGCAATGACACTCCTGTTCACATACTCACCACTTTGAAATGTTCCAAATGAAAATACTAAGCACCCAATACTGTACTAAAGACCCAAAGTCTGATGACAGGTTTGTGGGATCATAAGTGTGAAAACGGGTCATGAGTCACTTTTTTTCAGTGCTGTTGTAACTTTGTTCATTGAACAAATGTTTGTAAGTTGAGAACTACCTGCATTGAGAGATCTTATTTCTTCTCCAAAAGAAAACCAACTAGATCGACATTGCCCCTCAGATTTTTTTCTCACTAGTTATAAAAAACCGGTTGGACTGTTTTCTCTAGTTAAGCCACTTCATGTTTTAGATGTGCTATGTGTACCACTGTTAGATTAAATTACAGATAGTCCCCAGCTTATGACCACAATTGAGCCCAAAATTTCTGTTGCTAAGTGAAACATTTTTTTGAGTTTTCCCCATTTTACAACCTTTCTTGCTACAGTTGTTGAGTGAATCACTGTATTTGTTGAATTAGTCAAGCTGGTGTTAAGTGAATCTGGCTTCCCCCATTGACTTTGGTTGTCAGGAGGTCGCGAAAGGGGATCATGTGACCCTGCAACCATCATAAATATGAGTCCGTGGCCAAGCATCTGAATTTTGATCACACAACCAAGGGGATGCTACAACAGTCGCAAGTGTGAAAACGAGTCATATGTCACTTTTTGGTGCCATTATAACTTTGAACGGTCGCTAAACGAACTGTTGTTGTAATCAAGGACTACCTGTATACCTTTCTTTTGAATTTGTGTCTGGTATTTTTATTTATGTACAGCATAGTGAGATTTTAGTATACTGAAAGGTATCTGTAAATGGTTGACTTAAAAAGCAAAATATGATTAAATAAAATATTGACTTTTTTGGATTTTGTTTTTCTACAGATCATTGATACTTTTTTTGGGGGGGGGGGATTTCCAGAAAGATCCAATAACCCCAATCTTTAAAAGTATACAAAGTCAGCTATGCTCATGTTTTACATCTCTTTTAATTGCTGCTGGCTATGGTTTTAGGAATAAATATTACAGTGAACTATGTGTAAATTTTATTATCTTTAATAACATTGTATATGTTGTAAATCATTTGGGGAGCCTTGGAAAATGATAATATCAGATATAATTTGTTCTTGTAATAGCCACAAAACAATAGGTGCCATTCCCAGCCTTATGTTAAACTTGCAAGATGCAAGAATTAAATATGGAAGCTGTTCCATATTCATTTGAATTACAGGGCCAGACCGGATGTAACAATAGAAGAATTGTCTGAAATGTACCATGAAATCATGGATTGGGATTAAATTATTAAATGAGATATTTTTGTCTTTACCGTTTACTTGCTTACTAAAGTAGTCATTTTGGTATGTGCAAATCAGAGTTATCTGTATATCTAAACTGATATAGTCATGGTTTGCATTGCTTTGCAAATTAGAGTTTAATACTGGCTTTCAGACAAATAAAAAAAGTACATACAGTAGTTCTGGATATAATGACGAATAACAGTATGTCATGATCCGGGGGTTATACAGTAAATCACACATAAGAAATGAAAAGGAACACATAACCAGTTAACTGATTCCTAGGGGCACTAATTAAAGTGAATTGGCCTACAATGTAAAGTACCTTCCCATCATGCTCTGACCATGATGAGAATCACACAGGAGAAGAGGTTACATGTTAGTTCTAATTCAAATGTAAAAAATATTGGTCCAATAAATTTATCAGATGAGGAGCAAGTGATATAATCGTTCATTCTCTTTCTTCTCGTGCAAGTATGTTTAAACACTTCTTAAATTATAGTTTCCTTTCATACCTAAACCCAAAAGCTGATTTTGCATTTCCTCCAAATCATAATACAATACCAGGAATTAAAATAGTTTTGCTGAGATGGGCATAAGAGTGGAGAAAGATCAACAACACCAAGACAATGCAATTTGCATTATCATCCTCACTCAATAGGCCAAGCTTGTATCTGAATCATATTTATTCAGTTTTTCCAAACCGATAATGAATATTTGCTCATTTGTGAAGCTTACTAAATAATCTTCGGCAAATTGTTCTTTCCCATTCTTCTTCTTGTGCCATATCCGTTATTGGACATTGGCGATCATGTTGGCGATCCTGTTTTTATCAGCAGCCCCATGAAAAAGTGCTGCTGAGTTTTGTCCAAACCAGTCCCTTAGATTTTGAAGCCACGATGTTCTTCTTCTGCCTGGACCTTGTTTGCCTTCAATCTTTCCCTGGAGGATTAAATGGAGTATGCCGTATTTTTCTGGGTGTCGCATCACATGTCCTAAATATTCTAACTTTCTTTTTTTAATTGTTTTGATGATTTTCTTTGGCTTTCCCAGGTGGCTTATTACTTCCTCATTTCTGATCTTGTCAACCCAGCTTATACGTAACAGCCGCCTGTAAATCCACATTTCAAATGCTTCTAGTCTCTTCAGGGGGCCTTCTGTCAGAGACCAACTGTCTACCCCATAGACCAGGATAGAAAAAATATAACATCTGACAAACCTGATTTTCAATCTTAGGCTTATGTGGTGACTGCAGAAGACCCATTCTAGTGAACTGTATTGTATTGTATTGTAGTACTATAGGAATTAAAGGAAATAATCTCATAGATACAATCCTAGTGGAAAAGGAAAGGGCAAAATAGTAATTTATATTGTATATCTGGAAACCTTAAGAATTTTTATTTCCTCATTGGGGCAGCCTCTTTGGCTCTCATGTCTCAAATTAGCATATTATCTGTCCTGAACATTTCTACTTAATAAACACAAGAACCAGAGTTTCTCCCACCCATTGATACACATCTTTCAACTGGTATTACTAGATAAATCCTTGTGTAACTCATAAAATGTGACTGAAGTGCAGACAATATTATTTTTAAAAATCTGTTTATCTTGTGTTCTGCAAGATGCTTTCTTCTGGGTGCTACTTAATGTTGACATTGTAAAATTGGCCTTGGTTATGTTCATGTAACATGCTTAAGCAGATAAAAAATAGCAGATACATACATACATGCTAAACATGGTTAATGTTAACTTTACATTTTTGTGGGTTATCTTATATGAACCCAGACCTGTTTGGTTAGTTTATGGTTCACTGTATTACCTGAATTAAGAAAGTGAACTAATTCAATAATGAGGTGAAGCACAATATGAACATAGCCAAAGAACATCACTTAAGATTGGGAAGTCCCAATTCATTTATCACAAATTTCTTAGATAAGCTATGACAATGTGGATGCTTACCGCAAGGAGGTTGAGGGGTTGGTGAACTGGTGTAAGGAAAACAGCCTAGTTTTAAATATCGGAAAAACCAAAGAGATTATTGTCAATTTCAGAAAAGGCAGGCACAGCCACACTTCTCTGTACATTAATGATTCACCTATGGAGATGGTTACCAGCATCAAATTCCTAGGTGTGCAGCTAACAAGTAGGCTGGCTTGGTCGCTCAACAAGCGAGACACTGGTGAAGCAGGCACAGCAGCGCCTGCATTTTCTGTGTTTCATGAGAAAAGCACATCTTCCTTCTCCTATCCTTACCACTTTCTACAGGGGGACGATTGAGAGCATCCTGTCATACAGCATCACAGTCTGGTTTGGAAGCATCATTGCTTCAGACAAGAAGGCGGTGCAGAGAGCGGTGAGGATGGCAGAAAAGATCATTGGCAGTTCCCTCCCTCCCATCCAGGACATAACACAGAAGCATTGCTTGAGCAGGGTCCATAAGATTATCTGGGACACTACACATCCTCTTCACAACCTGTTTTCCTTGTTACCTTCTGGAAGGAGGCTTCATGGTATCCGTAGCAGAACATCCAGATTCAGCCATAGTTTCATTCCATACAGCATTAACCTTGTGAACTCTCAAGCTGCTTCTGTCATATATTCAAGATGGACAGTATTTAATATTTATGTATTGTTTTGTATATGTAGGGGTATGTACATATGTTGTATATAATATGTTTAGGTATGTGTCATGTATATGTTTCACTTTGAGAGTGGGCAACTAAATTTCATTTTTGATGTGTGCCGTTGTGCCCACAGTAAAAAAAAATGACAATAAAGGTTATCTCATCGCATTGCATTGCATCGCATCTCATCTCATCTACTGTTCATACTTGATACAGAGCCAATGCCCCTTTCCTCTCATCCTTTTTCCTTGCTGCTTTTAATAACTATTTCTGGTTGAAATGAACATATTATCAGATTATAGCCACACTGATTCTAAATAAAATTTCTATTTTTATCTGGATTTGAATTTGGGCTGATTAAAAGGAAATGTCCTTAACCCGCGGTATGAATCACTATCAGGAAAGAAAGCAGAAAGAGTTCTGAGAAAGCAGGAGGAATTCATAACAATGGGAAAAAAAAGAAGGAACTAAAGGAAGGTGCATATACATTCAATCTTCTAATAGCAATTGGAGTCCTATGAAAATGTTCAAAAATAGATAAGAATAAAAACAGTATTGGACCATTGGGCTATGTATTTCCCCTGCTCCCATAATACTCTATTGGCTTCCTCATTCCTTCACTTATGCAGGGAGCACAAAGATTCGTTATTAGTCTCTTCCTGCTTTGGAATCCTACAAAATGATGACAAAATTACATTTCACTGAATGCCACTAGAATACCCCTGTCACATGTAAATGCAGAAAGATCAGGAAAAAACAGTGTAAAGATGGCATGCATGAGATGTTGAGGTGAATCTGCATACACATTGTATAGATTTGGGGTAGGTTTGCACTCTTTGGAATGCCTATGTATTTCTGCAGAAGATTTTCTCTATTTGTGTCCCTGCCTGTAACATGGTAAATATTGATCCATTATCTTGGAATAGAATTAATGTTATTACAAAGATAATTTAATTATGTACTCCATATAAAGGGATTTGTAAGAGCCGCATAATATTTTCCCTCACATTTTATTTTATGCTACCATATTGTGTATTTTAATGAATTCTTTTTTTTAAAGAAAACATATCGTATATTAAATTAAACTTTTATTGTGAGTGTAAGTCCAATAAAGTTCACAGAAAAAACTGAAAAAAATAAATAAAATAAGGTTAAATAGAAAAGAAATCAATACAATTTTTCCTTTGCAAGAATGGCAAATGGAGCACATAGAGGTGCAGAATTGGGCAATCTGGAACGATAAAGGCAAACTGTCAAACAAAAGAAACAATCCGAGAAGCCATGGTATCTGCCAGGGAATTTCTTCAGGACAGGGAGATAAAAGTCATCTGAAATTCCCTGTAGAAAAAGCATATGGTTCAAGGACTCTCCCGAGGGGCGCCCATTAGGACATGTTGACGTAAGCATGCATTTTTTGGAATGTTCCAACAGAATGGCATAAGAAGGCAAATACATCTAGCCAAAGTGAAGACTCAGTGAAATTCCAAAACTGTGAGAGGACAGATTGGAGGGTGGCATTCATTTGAACAAATCCCACCTGCATTGGGACTGGGAGCTAGACACATTTTAAAGATCAGTGTTCCAAATACATTGCTTGAGTATTCTAGTATTTTCGAAGCCTAGTTGGCAAAAGCTTTCCAGTGAGACTTCTAGGAACTGAAGCTTATCCAAAGCTTTTTTTTAAACATAGAACACCGATGACAGAAAAACACCTAGTATTGTAGTCCATAGAGGCTGCCCTTTGAGAGTTCTTGTTTTTTTTTAAATTTATTAATTTAAATTTATTATTTTTTAACCAGGTTGAGTTAAAATGATCTTTAAGTCACAGTGGGGATAGACCCACTTAGCTTTAGCAAATGTTTAAAAGATGATACCAAACTCTAGCATCCCCAGAGACCAAACCCTTCTCTATTAAATATAGCCTTCTTAATGTGTCTTGGGACTGCATGGATAGCTCTAATAAATTTAGACTACATAGTTTTAAGGGTTCAAGTTTTCTAAAAGTTCAAACTAGCATACTGTAGGTAAGTTGGGAGATGATCTTGGCTACAAAGACTTTGCAAGCAGTAGGAATATCATCTAAATTAGGAGTGGGATATTATGTTGCAGCTCCCAGCACTTCAGTCAGCTTGCTCAGTGATAAATTCTGTGGGTACTGCAAAACAGCAATATCTGAAAGGTTATAGGTTTCCAATCTCTGCCCTCCATAAAAGTAAGAAAGAACATACAATTTGTTTCAGTGGTGATAAGTTCGTATGATGCAATCTAATTATCTAATGTCTTGACGTTTTGCCAACAATTGTGGCTGGCATTCTGAAAGTAATCTGCGTACTTCTTGGCAGCTCAGAAGAAACTGGACAGGAAATGACTGAATCCTTGTACTTTATTTGTAGCAGAACTAATGTCTAATTGGACTATGCTCTAGAATTCTGGAAAGACAATTTCTGATTGGTTCTTTGTTGAGGTGAATATGTAATTGGTCTGATTTGAAGAAATTCCAAATAAGCTAATATTTGGTTAGTATCTTTGGAATACACTACTGCTCCCCTCCCTCCTTTTAAATAAATCTGCTTAGATTCTATATGGTATTGGTTGAAACACTAGGATACCAGGTAATTAGGCCATGACCTATGAGCCTGAAAGCTCATCATCATTGGATTGGTGCTACCTATGCAAGCCTGCATTAATGTATGTTTGTGTGTGTGTATGTGTATGTGTCTCAAATTATTCTTATTTATACCTGTACACTTATTTGTTCAGTTATATAGCTGCCCATCTCAAGTGGCTCTGAGTGACTAACAATAAAAAAACAGCAAGAAACAATGAAAAATACAAAATAAATAGACACTTGGCAGCTGAGATAAAAGAAACAACAACAATAAAAAACTAAGTATAAATACAAATACAATACAAATATTTTAATAAAATTAATTCAGCAAACACTCTTAGGGACACAGCCACCTCTTCAGGGCCTTCTAAAAGACCAAGAATGCGTAGGCCAATTTGATTTCCGGTGTGGATGATGTTCCACAGATCTGTGATAGAAAAGTCTTTCTTCTAAGATCCTCTCAGGTGGCAGTCCATACTGGATGGGATCCGGTACATGCATTTCCTGCCAGATCTGATGAGATTGTTACAAGTGACAAAGAGATGGTCTGCATATACCCTGGCCCCATGCCATAGACAACTTTATTGGTAACCACCAACATTTTGAATTGAACCTGGAAATATACTGGTAACCAATGCAGCCTGTGGAGCAGAGGTGTAACATGCACCATAATTGCCCATGTGCTGCATTTTTCATCAACTCTAGCTTCGGGATGCTCTCTAGGGACAGCTCCATATACAGAACATTGGGAAGCAACTAAAGTGTGATTGACCATATCTCTCAGTCCAAGCAAATGCAACACTGAGCAAATGTTATTTTGGTCACATAGGCTGTCTATTCCTCAAATAAGAGCTGCGAGTTGAGGAATCCTGAACTGTGCATCAGTTCTGTTTGGGATAATGCAACCCCATCCAGAGCAAGAGATGGAGAATCCCAAAAATACTCAGTCTGGCTAGGATTGAAGCTGATGTCCTCTACCCAAACCCCTTCAGAAAAAACTTCCACAGCATAAGGTAGAGATATAGATCTGGATATAACTGATATATTAATTTGTCAGTTGTGCTGTTAAATGATCTTAGCCAGCGGCTTTATGTAGATATTAAAGAGTTAAGTGACTTTTAGTGGTACGTGGTTTAAGATTTTTTTTTCTAGCACAAGAATTGCCTACAGATATACTGTTGATCTCTATATATCCAGCTCCAGTGCTTTGTATCAGTTTCCTCAATCTTCCATTGTTATTTATGGATCTACCTTATCTATACATAAATAGCCCAACTTTATTTCTATTTTTTTCATTTTATTTGTATATAAGTTCAAGACAAAGAGAAAAATTGTATACATTTCTAATAAGCTCCTGTATTATATTCTCTTTCACATTTTTGACAACTCAGAATACAATCCTTGAGGATTTATGTATCTATGTACACTATATCAATGTATTTATCATATAATATATCAAGCACAATCTTTGAGGGAAATAATGCTGAAATTAATTTACACAGTGACTAGTTAGAACATATCTCATCTCTGACTTTGACATACAAGTGTTGTGTTTATTTGGGCAGGATATAATCAATTTTATCAGCAAAACAGAAGTCATACTATCCAGCAACTGTCAGAGGCTTGGTAGATTTCCTCCTTCACTGAGATATAAAAGTCTTGTCACTTCACTATGTAACAAATGCAGTGCTTGTGATCTTGGGAAGCAGATTATTTCCTTGCTACTACCTCATAGTCTTATATGTAAACATAAAACACCAGGAATAAAATCACTAGAAGATGATTGATTTAGCAAATTCACAATCAGCCACCACTTATATTTACCTCTAGTTCTTTCTTTCATATCTTTTTGGATAAAATAATCTAGATGCACCACCATCAGCTGTCAGATACCAGAAAAAATTACTTGGTGTATCTTACATATTACATATTTTGATTTATCTTATTAATTGAATTTGACTTTATGAACCATCTATGCTGGAATGTAAGATGTAATAAATAGATTCAAGACTTGGATTACCTGTGAGCAGTGGTGGGATTCAAAGATGTGAATAACCGGTTCTCTGTGTGGATGCCACTTCCGGAAGTCCATTCTGGGCCTGGGCAACAAAAAATTAGCTACTGGTTCTGCTGAAGTGGTGCAAACTGGCTGAATCCCACCACTGCCTGTGAGGTTTGCAAAAGTACCAATTCTCTTTAGGATGGAACAACTAAAGAGAAGAAACCTCAAATGAGAACTAAGTGTATTCAGTGCTTATGAAATTTAGATTAGATATTGAGAAAGAAAGAAAAAATAGAAAACTAAGTTGTCCTTATGCTGTTGCTTTCATCTCATCCCTAGCTAATGAATGAGACAACAAATTGTCCTACTATAACTCAATAATATTCAACTGAGCCACAATATCTTTATAAGGTTTATGTCTATTGTCACAGGTGAAATTAGGTGCCAAGTATTGAGTGGAATCAGAATGACGCTTGTTGGCTATTTCAGACTGATGCAGGCAGAGATATCCTTTCTTCAAATCCCTGGTCAACTTTATCTGCTGCCATTGTGCTGTTCTCTATAGAGCTGGACATGGCACTGCTGTGATGGTGGTCTATCAAAATCATGCAATAGTACTAGAATGCATGGGAATACTGAAATTACTTTAATGGCATTTTCCAATTTAGAACAATTATAGGACTTCCATCATAGCCTACCAAACGAACAAAGAAGAATTTTTAAGTCAGCAATATAAGAAATAAAGGAAAGGCAGAAGAATTCTAGATGAAACTCCTACAGGTAATCCAGCTCCTTTTTGACTACAATCTGTTTTCTTAAAAAAAATGTATTCAGCTTGGATTTGATAGATTGATATGTAGAAAGAGTGTAGGTGTGATGAAGAGTGTCCTGCAGCTGGACCTGCCTCACACCTGCTCAATGTGCGACTGGTAAATATGTTTACTACTGGCTACTGATGTGTAGGAGACGGAAGCAGCAAAGTAGAATCAATCAATCAATTATTCTGTTTATAACTCACTGTTCATGCAAAATCAGACAGCATTATTTGATATTGAGTCAAAATGGACCCAATAAAAACAAGATAGGAATCAGCCATGAAGTGGCCAGCAAATTTCATTCAAGTATAACTTTTGCTGGAATCAAGAATGGGTGGATAGCATTTTAACTCAGTAAAGGAGAATGAATCTCTTGTAATGTTAAGGATCTTGATTGTTTCACAACACTTTGCATATATTAATGCAGTCTTGCTGACCTTGAAATATATTGGAATAGGAAATTCTGGGAATTATAATCCCATCACATCTTGAAGTCAATAAATTATAGAAAGCTAACTGCCAGAATCTAATCTATGCATTTGGGGGATAAGGAAAGTTTTTATCATAGTTCATATCACAGTCACTACTAAATATTCATTATAGCAGTGACAGTCTTCTAAAAACACATTGAAGAATTTTGTGACTAGGCCTGAAAGGACCAAGGTCAGTTAGTCTCATATGCGTAGACAGGAGCCTCTTACACATAATCTTTATAACATATTAGCCCACAGAATCCAATTTATAACTACTTTATTCTCTGTTTAAAAGTAAACTTCTCCTTTTTCCACATTGACATAAAGTGAGCATTCATTTCACTGGTAAAAATTTCCATGAGAGGCAGCTACAGGAAATAAATACTGACTCATAGGATAACGTAAATTGCCACAGTACTCCTGGGCCCCAAATGTTAAAAAAAAAGAGGTGTCTGGAAGGCCTAAAAACTATTTCATTCATGTTTCAGTTACTATTTTGAAATAGAGTATTTCCTTTTCTTTCCGAAAATGGCCTCAGTGTTTCATGCTGCCTTATCATCCAGGCTAGTCATATTTGAATTAATCTGACATAAGCTTTCTTTAAAATCTTTTTGTAAAACTGGTTTTTAAAAAAGATTTTGAAAAGCAGATTGATGCCATGTGCTAGGATGTTGAATAATGGCATTTCAAGTTTACATGAGAGCAAATCAGCATGATATAAAACTGAAATAAATGAATAAAAATCTGGCACGATTACTGGAATATGCTGATTAAAACAATCAGTGAAGCTGAACATTGAAAGTTCCTTATGTGCAGTATTTTGTCTGTAAGACTAATGTTTATGGAAGAACATTCTAGGCTAATCTCCCCACTCAGTTTCATGCTGAGATTATTCTTACTGTAAGTACTTTAAGCCCATTTTTGCTCACCAGCAAAAAAAAAGATATTGTGTCAGTTCAAGGCATGTTTATTCTTTCTACTACCAATTTAATACTGTCATGAAATGGAGTGAAACTAGTAACTAGGGCATTGAAAAAGAGGGGCCAAAAGCATACTTCATCTTAAAATGAAGGATAAGAGAGTGCTCTTCCTTTCTGCATTTCATCTTCAACAGCTGGCTCTATTTATTTGTCCCCTCACTATAGAATAGCATTCTGCACCTTGTCAATTGAAGTAAGCTAACTTTGGGGTATTACAACTATTTCCATAAATGCCAACAAATAGCAAAGCAACTACCATTGTGATCTTCTGTCCAATTAAATTTTTGGCTTGACAAACTTTGTCAGGTTGTAGGACCAGCCCCGACTCCAAGATTTTCATTTGTACAAAGACAAATATGTTTTAAAACAATTTTTGGGTATTCACGGATGAGATACATTTTCAAATGGAACTTTTGTAACAATGAAATTATTCCAGTTTTCCTCTGCTTTGTTATTCCTCAGTGTGGCCTTTGCTCTTGCAGAATCTTCTACATAACAGCTTCTCTCCAGCAATGGAAGGATTGTTTGTGGATATAACCTTGCTAATAATCCTCATTTACCAACACGTCATCTTAGCATAAAGGGACCTGTCATTTCATTTGCAATTTTTTAGAGTAGAATTGTTACATCTCATAAACTTACGATTTTGGCAACAGTATCTGTCTTCATAAGTTGATCTAATATTTGCTAAACATTGAAGAACATTGGGATAAAAGAAAAAAGGAGAAAAAACACAATAGAAATCTGATTAAAATAACTCCCAGTTTATAAATGTGAATAATCCACAGGTAATAGTGAAAACTCTAGGGGAACGGCATTGATATCGCACACAATTTCATATGTAAATTCTGATAAAAGTTTGGAATCAAAGAGGTATTAGATTTGAATTTGGATATTAATTGAAATCAGCCAGTTAACAATAAAACAAATAATCTGCAAATGAAATTGAAGTGAATGGATGCTGGAAAGAGTGACTTAGAGATTTTTATGGAAATGATAATGATATACAGCATTGGTGGCGAGCCTATGGCACAGGTGCCAGAGGCGGCACTCAGAGCCCTCTCTGTGGACACGCGCGTCGTCGCTCCAGTCCTAGGCCTTCAGCTGGGTTTTATAAAACCTTTTCGCTTTAGGCCTCCGCCGCCATGTGCAAAAAAAAAAAAAAAGGTTCAATCAGTCAATTTCAACTTCTCGCGGAAAAAAAAAAGATCTTGCAAAGTTGGAATTGATTGATGGAACTTTTTAGTCCCACCCAGTCTGCCGTTACCACCGCAGCCACGCCCACCCAATGGGCCACATCCACCCGGCACCCGACGATGCATAAGTGGGTTTTGGGTTGCAGTTTGGGCACTCGGTCTCTAAGAGGTTCGCCATCACTGATATACAGAGTAGAATTAAATGAATTATTCTAAAGTCCCACAAAAATAAATGGACTAATAAATGCTATGAGAATGTTGAAAATGGCAAGACTACAATAAAAGAAGGAACAGAAAGAAATAATTATTATAGTTTAAAACTAGCTTTCATATATAATTACACTGATGTGGCACAACATAAAATGCAGTGGAAGTATTATGTAATACCTCCTTTACATCAAATACAAAGAAACATTTTAAGATATCCTAAGGATTCTTCAAGATGAATAGAAAATTTGGCTATGCTCTGGATGACACAAGGCTTTCTTTTCTAAAAGGAAATAAATTAAATTTCTAAGCACCCAGCAAGATGTAGTAGTGGAGGTGAAGTAAATTCCATATAATGATCTAATAAGGCTGCAGGTGTAGATTGTGCAATTTATTTGCTTATGAAGTGGCTATGCAACTTATTTAATGTACAGTACATGTGATGGATGCCTTTGGGCCTGATGATTGATAAAAAATGATCATATTGTTTTCTTATAGAAAGGGAAAAGGAGTAAAATGATTGCAAAGCCTCCAGGGAGATTGGTTTGATCAATATATCCAGGAATGTGTAATTGTAAAAGTGTAAAATTGTAATTAAAATGGTATGAAACAGTAACGGTGAACAGTTTGAGAAGTACTTAGTGACTCCATGCTGGGCAGGGAATATGTGTACCAGATTTTTCCTTTTCAGCTGGTTATTGAAAAATATATCAATGTGAGAAAGTTAATTATATGTTTGAAGAAAAAGCATAGGGTAAGATGAATTATGGAATAGGATTGCATTATAGAATATCTTACGATAATACGGGATTGGAAGTTGATTGTTAAATATGGTAAGAGCATTATATGATGAAAATAAAACATGAGGGAGAATAAATGGAATATTCAATGAATGGTTAAACAGTGAGCAGTGAATAACACAAGGATGTGTGATGTCCTCTTACATATTCAACATATTTATGGTTAAAAATTTAATAAGGAATGCTTCTGGTGATATTAAATCTGTATTAGTTTGAGATATTTATGTATGTGTACATTTGTATGCAGTTTATGCTAAAATCCCATATGATTATCTTATGGCTTGACTACTGCAATGCTCTCTGCATGGGGCTACTCTTGACTACCATCCAGAAGCTTCAACTGATCCAGATGTCGTGGCATGAACAGTAATGGTCATGCCTTAGTATGCCCATGTAACATCTCTACATTGTGAGCTGCACTGATTGCCAATTTTCTTCTGGGTGGAATTCAACATACTTATTGTTACTCATAAAGTCCTACATGACACGGGGCCTAATTACTTGAGGGAGAGTCTGTCTGCCATAACATCTGTCTGACAGAATTGATCCTACGGAGCTGGCGTGCTTCAAGTAACTTCAATTAAACAATATAATCTCTCAGGACCTCAGAAGAAGTGCCTGTCTTCTGGAACAAAGTTCCCCTGAGATCTGGATGGCCTGTACTCTGCTGTTGTTTAGAAGAGCTGTTAAGACCTGGATGTTTACCCACACTTTTTGGTGAGGAAAAGTGTAATTTCGTTGAGTATTGTGAGCAACTCAGAGTCATTGAGACATACAAGTTTAATAAATTTTATTGTTGGTGTTATTTGGAAATGTTAACTCATAGGACCTGTGCTTGTCAGAAATAACAAAATGGATGTTTATTCATGTGTTTCTTCTCACTTTGTTACACAAAAGTAATTATGGCAAATACAAAGGGAACAAGTTATTTAAGTGTGTAGGGTGAAACCAAAAGAGATAGGGTCAAGAATGAATGGTTGCTGAAATGAATGTGAACTGAATACAAAAGTGATTGACTAGAATGAAAGAACTATGCTGAGGTTGTTTTGGCATATAGTGAGAATCAATGAGAATCAGCTTGCAAAAGAAATAATTGAAAGAAGAATAAATGGATCAAAAGGAAGGGGAAGACAAAGAAAGTCATGGTTGAGTGGTGTCAGAGAGAAAAGGGGACAGGTAACAAATTTAAAGTACAATAGTGATGGATGTAATGAAAGAAAAGATGGCATGCGAGACAGAAAAATACAGAAAAGTAAAATAAATAATGTTGGTGTATATATTATATTTAGATTTCTTTTTTGCTCTTATTTTTGGCCTTTCAATTTACTTCTGCTTATTATTTCTTATTTTTTTAATGCTTTGTAAGGCATTGCATACTTCAAAAGGGAACAGCATGATGGGTATGTACGTAGTTAATTTTTAGACTGTTTGATTCTGCATCATCATAATCAACATTGCTTTCACAACTTACTACGTCATTAATATACATGTTTTTTTTTCATTTTGCAAAATTAAAGAATCAGGTTCCTACTGTAAAAAGCTCATGGTCCAAATTATTCTAATACCCTTTAAATGTAATGGATTGTAATTTCTGTAATGCTGGCTGTGGGAGGCTGAAACATTGTTCAGCATTTTTAAAGGGCAAAAGGTTGGGGCAGGCTGAACTATCAGTTACAGGAAGACAGTGGGATGGCAAGGGTGAAGCAATGATAAAACTAGAATCAATGAGACGAAACATATGCAGAATTTGGTCCACTATCAGATCTCCATAAGATTGTATAATAGAGTTTTATTTAAAGAACGAGAACCAGTTTGGTGTAGTGATAAGGCATTGGGTTGGAAACCAGAAGCCAGCTAGGTGATCTTGGGCCAGTCACTCTCTCACAGCCCTAGGAAGGAGGAAAGGACAAACCATTGCAAGAAAATTGCAGGGACTTGTTGTCCAGAGTCAGATACGATTGAATGGGGGGAAAAAAGAAAGAAAAAGAACAGCATAGCAGAAGTCAAGTTAAATCTTTAATATTCCATGCTCCCTCATCACATTGATGTTTAAACTGCTTTTTCTTACTGTAACCACCAAGAGAAGAGGAAGAAAGTTTTTAATGAGTTGTCTGATATGGAAAAACACAAGGGATTGCCCTTTGAATACATCACTTCCTATTTTATGGGGAATTTTTGGCTCATTTTATATGCAACACCAATCTCTTGGCCTACAGTATTTGGTTTAGGTAAATGATTTAAGCAGTTAAGGCAAATAATGTATAGAAAGATGGGTTTTAAAGAAAGCTTTGAAAGAGGAGAGGGTGACGTGTTTTGGGAGCACCTAAAAAGAGACAGCCACTGAAGGCGATGATTGCAATAATGTCAGAAATATATTAGAGTATAAATGCCATATGAAGCTTGTATTGTAATAATTTCTTTGGAGTTCAGCAATCAGCTGTCTAAAAATATGCTGGGCTTTCACAGAGTAAGGCACCCAGATCAATGCTTTTATTAGAGAACTTTGGAATTAAAGAGATAAAACATGACGAATCGAGCAGCATGTATATGTTCTTGGGCAGTAGTGAAGTATGCATAACAGACTTTAAGGCAGCATTGATTTGGTGGGAGGAAAACGTCTTAAGCTTAGTTGAATATTTTCTTAATGACTTGAATAGGATTGTACTGAATTGTCTAAGTCAAAATGTCAAACTATTTTGTGTGGCTAGATTCTCAGTTCTTTAATGTTGTTATAGAATAAAACCCTACATCAGGGGTGTCAAACTCATCACGTCACGTGACGTGTCATGACGTATCGTGATTTTATTTCCATTACCGGCAATGGTGTGAACGTGGTTTCTGCATGATGCATGCGGCCCGCAGGCCGGCAGCTTGACACCCCTGCCCTACGTACTTTATGGTTCATAAGTTCATAAGTTTCTGGAGGTACAGTACAAACTCTCTTGTTCCTCTTTGTTAAAATGATGCAAGTAAGTAATTTTGTGTTAGCTACATGGTGGTTTTTTGGGTTTTTTTTTTTTGTAAATATGTAGAAATGTCTGGGACAAGTAGGGCAGCAGAGCATTATACTTTCTATGACTCAGTAATTATATATTGTACTTTAAGGCAAGGATTATGTGTAATCCACATATGAGTAAGTTCTTTTGATTCCAATGAGAGAGAGGAACAAGTTAGACAATTACTTTATTAACATATCTCTTGGACTATATATTTCTGCTGCAGGCAAGGGGAGATGCATTGTTTGGGAGGAAAAAACTGCTTTCATAAATAAATTGGCATTAATTTACCACTATATCAAACACTTTTTTAACAGCAATGTTTAGAAATAAGAACTGTATAAAACCTTATTTTTTTTACTAATTGGGTAGTTAGATACTTCTCCTTACTATCCAATGAAATGACATAGTCTGGAAGGAAGGATCTGGAGGCAATATCAAGCTCTTTGCAAAAGTACCATTGCAAAGCTTATTTATGGAATCTAACGACAGTGTAGAATGTAGTCTTGACAATAAAAAAGAAAAATATATGAGTGAACAAATGTTGCTCTTGTTTACACTAGCATGGTTGTTTCTTATAAGTCCTAATTTATTAAATTTGCACTGTCTTCAAAGCTATCTTTTGTTTTAGACATGTTCTGTTTTAATGGTCAGTTTATGATATGCTAAGCCATAAATCATGATTTTAAAATGCGGTTGGAGGCCTCATGCATCATATTCAATCAATACATATAACATATAAATCATATTATAGTTTTGATTTGTAAATGCAAGAATTGGTAAGTCTACATTCATTTGTTTTCCCTTTTGGGAACTTCTCAAGGTTAAAGAGGGGGAGGAAGGAAGAGGGAAGTAGGTAGGAAGGTTGAGGGAGTGTGGATGCGGGGGGGGGGGACCGCTGGTTATTTCTGAATACTTACTGAGTAGGCTTTTTTATGTGTTTGTTTTTCTAATGAAACACACCATATTTGTATTATTTGTCCATATGTTTATTTGAAAAATTAATAAAATTTGTAAAATCAAAAAAAAAAAAATAAAATTTGTAAAATCAAAAAGAAAGTAAGGATAATCAAATAATAATCTCTAATAATTATTTAATAGTTTGACCCTACACTAGTTGGTTGGTTAACATAAAATTGTTATTAACAATGAGCAAATGAGTTTGGTGGTCTGTTAAAATGCTTTCACCATGAGGTATGATTTTAAAAACCTGCACTGCTTTAGAAATATTTTATAGGGGGGAACAAAGAATTTTTGCAATCCATTTCATGTAAACCAAATTTACCAATATATTTCATTTTTTTGTAATGGAAATCATTACACTAAATAAATCAAATACATCATCTTTGGGAATGGGCCATTTATTGGATTCAAGATACCATTCATATTTGTGTTTGTGGGTTTGCTTGACATAGGGTGTTACTTATTAGATACAATTATCTGATTGACAGTATAATACCAGGATTATGTCTGTGTAGCCTTTCTAAAGATGAATACTGACTTATCCCTTTGTCCCCATGCCATTTTGGCAACCTTTCAAATCATAATGTTAAAAGTTTAGCTGCAGCATGCATGTATACTGCCTGTGATTTCATCTCATTTATGGTCCTTTGCTATTTATTTAACTAATTTCAGAAATAATATGTATCCATCTACTATTAATGAAGCATACCTTAGTTTTCTTGTTTCTTATCTACATTCCACAACAGACCATACTTTTCTGACATTGTGACAATTATCCTAAATCCATTCATGCTGCTGCACTCAAGCCAGTCTTCTTTAATTAGCTGGTAATGCCTGTAGATATAGATAGAATGGAAAACTTGAAACCAATGTGAGGCTACCACCACGTTGATTAAATTATTTTTCAAGAAAAAGAAATGTGTAAGTAAAATAATTTGAGATTCTACCAAATAGTTTAAAAGCTGACAGAAGAGAATATTTGTAGCTCATGCTTGAATGGTAGGTAGTCCTTGGTACTCTCTGAGCTTGGTGGTTTTCTTTAGACATTTCATTACCAAACTCAGTAACATCATCAGCACAAGCAGCTAAAAATATGAAATGAATATGTGTGTGTGTGTGTGTGTGTGTGTGTATACACACACACACACAATGTGTGTGTATATATATATGTATGTACCAGAAATTTCTTTAAAAATGTGATCCCTGGGTAATTCCATATTAAAACAGTGAGAAAACACGAGCACCAGGGAATATGATAAAATAATTTGGTTAAATATTAAAATTACTAAAATTACTAATAAAATCAATTAAAACGCCTAGCTTTCGTCAGCTATCTGCTGACATCCTCAGGGCTCAAGATGTCAGTCCATGGGAGTCACTTTTGTAGCTTGACTAGCGTGTGCGCACGGCTCCTTGACCTCGTTATTGGGCCGGTCATGACTAGGCACGTTCCTGACGCCGGTTCCTTGGTAACGGCTTGCTCCCTCCCACGTCTCTCATCCACACAGCTAACATCAGGGAATTTTTCTTTTTTAGAGCTAGNTTCTCTTCAGCATTTTAAAATTGTGGGACTGTGCAAAGCTATTGAGTGATTACGAGCAGCTAGGCAAGAAAGTTAAGGAGTTAGGCACACAAGTAGTTTTTTCATCTATACTTCCAACCAAAGGCCAACATCTAGGAAGAGAACAAAGGATTCTAGAAATGAATCTCTGGCTAAAGCAGGGGTGTCAAACTGCCAGCCCGCGGGCCGGATGCGTCACCAGGAAACTGCGCCCACCCCATTGCCGGCAATGGAGAAAAAGCTCTGATACATCGCGTGACGTCACGTGACGTTGCGAGTTTGACATGTCTGGGCTAATAGGTTGGTGTTGCCAAAAGAACTTTGGATTTCTGGACAATGGTTTGCACTACCTCCACTATGAGCTTTTGCAAGGGATGGGATGCACCTCACAAAAACTGGGAAGAATGTTTTCAGAAAATAACTGGCTCAACTTATCAGGAGGGCTTTAAACTAAAATGAGTGGGGAGGGTGACCAATCTTTAGCATCTCCAGGACCTAATTCCAAAGGACCTAATTCCTAATTCCAAAACCCCCAAGAAAACAAATCAAATAATGAGGTAAGGAGCGATGGAAAGAAAGACAAACTCAAACACCAAATAGGAGACATGGGAAGCATACTCAAAGTTAGACATAAATATCTCAAATGCATATATACAAATGCTTAAAGTTTGGGGAACAAACAGGGTGAACTTGAATTATTAGTACATGAGGGTAGATATGATATAGTTGCAATTACTGAATCTTGGTGGGATGAAACCCATGACTGGAATGTATTGACAGAAGGATACAAACTGTTAAAAAACAGGAGATGGAGTTGCACTATATTATATATATATATAAGAAATTTCTTTAAAAACGTGATCCCTGGGTAATTCCATATTAGAACAGTGAGAAAACATGAGCACCAGGGAATATGATAAAATAATTTGGTTTAATATTGAAATTACTAAAATTACTAATAAAATCAATTAAAACGCCTAGCTTTCGTCAGCTATCTGCTGACGTCCTCAGGGCTCAAGATGTCAGTCCATGGGAGTCACTTTTGTAGCTTGACTAGTGTGTGCGCACGGCTCCTTGACCTCGTTATTGGGCCGGTCATGACTAGGCACGTTCCTGATGCCGGTTCCTTGGTAACGGCTTGCTCCCTCCCACGTCTCTCATCCACACAGCTAACATCAGGAAATTTTTCTTTTTTAGAGCTAGATGTCAATGGAGGGTCTCCTTTCGCGCGCTCAGATCCGTCTTCCATTTTCCTTTCCATATCACCTTCACACCCTTCCCCTTGGGTCCTTTCCAATGTCGCCCCACACTTCTTTGCCCATAGTCGAGTACACGTCACACCAACTCGCTTTACAACGTCTCCCCCCCTCCCCGTCTCCTTTTTGATGGTACAGCCTCCTAATTTCTTATCTCCCCCCTTTTTTGTTCCGATGTAATTACCATTGCAAACCGATGCACGGGGGTTGCAGTCTTTTCCCTTTCTCCTTCCCAGTCAGCAATCTGCCTCTCGGCACCCCCCCACTCCTCCCCGTCTCCCTCCCAATGGTGCGACTTTCTCCCCTCTCATCCCCCCCCTGTGTTTCAAGTCCGACACAGTTGTCATTGTAGATGCGGGGGTCGGGGGCTACGATCGCAATCTTCCCCCTTTCCCCCCGGCTGGTGTCCTCCGTCTGCCCACCACCACGTAGGCCGTTCAGCTTGTTCCGTTCTCCTCCCCAATGCATTCGTGCTGGAGTCCGAGATCCGAGGTCTGGGGCTGCAGTTGCAATCCTCCCCTTTCTCCCCCGTTTGGTGTTTTCCATCTGCCTACCATCCTGCAGATCGTTCAGCCTGCTCAGCTCCCCTCCCCAGCACCTCCGCGCTGGAGTCTGGAGTCCATGCAGTGAGTGGGTCATCGTCTCCTGTCGAATTGGGGGGGTGGTAGTTCCCTCCTCCTCCTGATGGAATGGGGGTCTTGGATTCTAGCCGGAACGGTCCATTGCCCTACCGGGCTTCTTAGTTGCCTAGGGCGAGGCGTGCCAGTTGTTAAAGCACAACCTCCCCTTTTTACTCCGTATGATGTCTCCTCGATCTCCTGGGGATATTCACCGGTTCTGGGGGGTGGGGGGTCTCTGGAGTGCCGTTTGTGTTTCTCCAGGATGTCGGTTGTTCGTTGGGAATGACACGGAGATTGGGGTTTTTTTTTTTGATATTCTGCCAACTCGTATACACGATGGTTCCACGGGCTGTTTGTAATGGGGTGGGGGGCCCATGCACCAAGATCTTAAGGATAGATGTGCTGGGTAAAGATCGATGTGGCGATTAATGGAATCACTGCTGGATAGCCATGCCTCTTTAAGTAGGAGGCTGTACCATCAAAAAGGAGGAGGCTGTACCATCAAAAAGGAGACGGGGAGGAGGGGAAACATTGGAAAGCGAGTTGGTGTGACGTGTACTCGACTATGGGCAAAGAAGTGTGGGGCGACATTGGAAAGGACCCAAGGGGAAGGGTGTGAAGGTGATATGGAAAGAAAAACGGAAGACGGATCTGAGCGCGCGAAAGGAGACCCTCCATTGACATCTAGCTCTAAAAAAGAAAAAATTTCCTGATGTTAGTTGTGTGGATGAGAGACGTGGGAGGGAGCAAGCCGTTACCAAGGAACCGGCATCAGGAACGTGCCTAGTCATGACCGGCCCAATAACGAGGTCAAGGAGCTGTGCGCACACGCTAGTCAAGCTACAAAAGTGACTCCCATGGACTGACATCTTGAGCCCTGAGGACGTCAGCAGATAGCTGACGAAAGCTAGGCGTTTTAATTGATTTTATTAGTAATTTTAGTAATTTCAATATTAAACCAAATTATTTTATCATATTCCCTGGTGCTCGTGTTTTCTCACTGTTCTCATGCTCACACCCCTCTTTTTCCTTTTTATGAATCCCCTCCTGTCGTCCTCTTGATGCGGGGGTGCCCTCTCTATCGTGTCCACGCTCCTGCCACTCACTCTCCCCATGGGGATGGAGGGTGGGGAGAGTGAGTGGCAGGAGCGTGGACACGATAGAGAGGGCACCCCCGCNACCAAGGAACCGGCGTCAGGAACGTGCCTAGTCATGACCGGCCCAATAACGAGGTCAAGGAGCCGTGCGCACACGCTAGTCAAGCTACAAAAGTGACTCCCATGGACTGACATCTTGAGCCCTGAGGACGTCAGCAGATAGCTGACGAAAGCTAGGCGTTTTAATTGATTTTATTAGTAATTTTAGTAATTTTAATATTTAACCAAATTATTTTATCATATTCCCTGGTGCTCGTGTTTTCTCACTGTTTTAATATGTATGTACGTATATGTGCAGAAGGAACTTCAGGCACCAGAGTTTTCTTGAAAACTATGTTTCCTTGAAAACGGGGGGGGGGGGGATGACTAGAGGATCACCTGAGAGACTCCAGAATTGCAGTTGCCATTTCTATTTTTTTTCAAAAACTGCATCATAATACGTGACCGAAAATTAGACTTCATTTTTAGACCCAAAGAACCCAGCAACTCACAAAAAGGGTTTGGTGTTGGGTTCATTGCATTTACAACTGGACCAGGACAAGCTAATTACAGCTTGCTCTCCTGAATCCTTTGTTCCCAGTCACTTGCATTGGGATTACAGTGATTGTAATAAGGAGAGGAAACCATTTCTACCATAAAGTGCAAGAAAAATTGTTTCACACAAATTGTTTTCTATGGGGGAAGCAGATCTAGAAAACACTAGATACTTGCCACACCACAGCAGTAGCTATTTTTTAAGTTATCCACAAATAAGATTAATTTATTATTTGGAACATCATGTACAAAGTTTTCAGCAGCTAATAAGATATAGGCAAAGAAAGGATCCTGAGAAAGCATAACCATAAAATTTAACTAAAATGTGTATACAGTACAACTGGCACATGCCTGAAATGCCTGGGAATGACACAACATCCCCAGCAGAATGGGCGATAACATTACTTTTTGTTTGCATCTCTCTCTTGTTCCCCTTCACCAATATTTTCTAAAAATGCAATCTGCAACTAGAGAGCTAGTTTGGTGTAGTGATTGGGAAGCATTGGAAACTGGGAGATGGTGAGTTCTAGTTGTCTACAAAGCCAGCTGGGTGACCTTGAGCCAGTCACTGTATCTGAGTCCTAGGAGACAGGCAATGGCAAACCACTTTTTACATCTTGCCAATAAAACTGGGATTTGCCCAGGTAGTTGCCAGGAATGAACAGAGACTTGAAGGCACAAAAATAAAACAAAATCTTAGAGGTATAACTAGGGGTAATTTTTAAATTACAGCTTGATTAAAATGGGCTAGGTTATCCAGACAATCCCTATTATCTAACTTTGAAGCAAAATGACCCTATAAAGAGTTATTTTAAAGAAACCAAAACATCTAGTGCAGGGGTTCCCAACCGGAGGTGCTCGTACCCCCTGGGGGTGCTCGACGATATTCCAGGAGGTGCAAAAACTTGGGTTTAGAAGTTTCAAAATTATAGTGTATATGCATAATTTGTTGCCATTATTTCGAACTTTTGTAAGGGGTGCGAGAATATATGAGAAATGTTCTAGGGGTGCGAGGTATAGAAAAGGTTGGGAACTGCTGATCTAGTGATATGGACATCTGTTGGACTTCAAACCTTTTAAATGTTAATATCATCGGTACTATCCTACTTACTCACATAATAAGTATAATGACAGCATATTGTTCCAGTGATCCTGTCAAATATGCTAAGTCTCTTGTTATTGAAGCTTCTGGTCATATGAAGAGAAACAGAAATTAAATACAATTTTCTCATTTTTAAAACCCCATTGTCTTTATAAGCTTTCACAATTCTATATTCTGTTTGTTCACACAATACACATTACAGTCCCAAACCATAATAAATACTGTATAGAAATTGAAAGAGCAAAACCTCTTTATGTTTGTTCTACAAACACATTTTTCAAAGAAAAGAACATTTTGGACTTTTATGGATGACCGCACTTCAGCTTGTGGCAAGGTCTGAATGGAAATGATAAATTCTCTGGACAGTTGGAACATTACCTATTAATACAGATATATATGGAATTTGTTCTGAAGATTTTATTAGAACAGGAACTTTCCCCAGAACATTCATGGTCAAGTTAATTCTATGAATTGCAAATTTAGGTGGAAATCTTCCATAGTTAGTATTGATGAAGGTAGAGAAAGTCATATATTGTTAACTCTTAAAATAAAGGAGAAAATGCACCAAAGAAGACTTAGTTGATGTTTCTTTGTGATATGTTAAGAGACTTTTTTCAAACATAAACATTTTCCTTACATGGGAACATTTAGACATGCACCACTTCATGGCATGGGGCTGGGCTATCTAAGACAGGGCTTTTCAACCAGTGGTACATTGGCACCTGGCAGGTGATACGTGGCCCTGCCTAGCCCAGCCAAGGAACGAGCCAAAGCGGCGCAGCACAGGACTTGCCGTGAGAGAGTCCTCAGGAGTTGCAGGGTTGCTGGGGTGAGGCAAAGGCCCCAGGATCGGCACTTCCGGCTCACCTGGAAGAGAAAGAAGGAGGGGGGCAAAGACAGGAGAGGCTATAAAAGGAGGCAGTTTGGGCAGGAGAGGGAGGGGGGAAAAGACGCAGCCTTGGGAAGATGAATCAGCTGGAGCTGCACCAAAGGGAAAAGAAGGAGGGGGGAGAGAGAGGAGAGGAGATCAAACTGGCTGGCTGGGAGCCAATCTACAACTTCTGTGGCAGCCATCCGCGCTGGGCGCACACAGAGATGGCAATGACAAACAGGCAAGAAACAGCGGGGGAGGGGTTGCCCTCCACGAGGAATGAAGAAAGGCACCATCGGCTGGAGGTGAGGCATGGAGAGAGGAAGGAAGGAAGGAGATGGCAATGAGAAAGAGGGAGGTAGAGAGCAGGAGGGATGGAGGGAAACAGGAAGGAAGGAAGTGTTGAAAGAAAAGGCTGGGGGCTTGCTTTCCAGGCAGGAGGCTATACCTTTAAGAGAAAAGAAAAAAAAATATAAAGTTTGAAATAGGCTTGAGAGGAGATGTTTATTGGCAGAAGTGCCATTTCAACAGTTCAGTTCTGGATCAACTGAACAACAAACCGGGAGAGTGGAAGGATTCTTACGTAATTTTGTGACTTTGAAGTTCTGGGATTTGTGCAATGTGGGCTTTGTGTTCTTAAGGAGTGTTTGGCAATTTCTATTGTGGCTGATGGCTCAGGCTGGATTTTGGAGTGAGGGGTTATTGGTTGTAATTCTATTGCTCTGCTATTGTTAGCTGTAAGTTTTGCTGCAAGAGATTTTGAAGTATTTTTGTCCTGAATGGATTTTGCCTGTGGCATTTGTTTACTTATGAATGGAGCCATTTGGGGAGGCTGTCTTAGCCGGCAGCCAGTACTTGCTACATTTGTTTTTTGTTTTTGTTTTTTCTTAAGTGCCCGCTGCCAGCTCCTTAACTTTTCTTTCTAGCCAGTAGCTAATTCTTAAAGGGGAATGCACCTTTTTAAAGCTAGTTCTCTCAGCGGCTTGTCTTTTCTGTCTCTGGAGGCTTTTCCTTGTTCGATAAATATATGGAAGAGGGAAAATATGGGGGGTTTTTCAAATTCTTTCTTCAGAAGGAAGGAGATGGGAATGAGAAAGAGGGAGGCAGAGAGGGAGGGAGGGAAACAGGAAGGAAGAGAGGAGGGAGGGAGATTGGAATGAAAGGGAGGGAATGTCTGAAGGAAGTCCCACCTTAGTATTTGGCCACCCACCAGCAGCCCTGCCTTTGACTTTGCTTGTCAAAAGGTTGCAAAATGGGATCACATGATCCTGGGACATGTGCCAGTAAGGCATGCTGCAAATACCACAGCTAGTGACATATATTTGGTAGACCCAGGAGATGTGCCTTCTCTTCCATGGTGCCCACCTAATGAAACATTCTTCCCCTGCAAATTAGATAAGTTCCATTCCTTTTGATATGGTATTCTGGAAATTCCTGAAGACCTGATTATATCATCAAGCCTGGGGCTCTCAGAGAACTGCTAATACACTTAGATGGCTCTATTGTTGAGGTGGCCATTCTTGTTTTCTCTTGTCTAGGTTTTGTATATTTGTTTTTATGATATTAATTTCTTAATGTAGATGTTTATATATTTTTATTTGTTGTTTTTATATCTGTGGTTTTTAATCTGATTGTTGGGCATCACCTAGAGTTGTTTTCCATGAGATGGGCAACTATACAAATCTGATTAATTAATTAATTAAGCAATTATTTATTTATTTATTTATTTTGATCCTAAAGGAAATAGTACCAGAAATATGCAGAAGACCAAACTAATGACAAAGATACAAGAACCAAATCTTAGAATCTATATAAATAAAAATGTAAATGTTCGTTTGTTCAAAATCTTAAATCTCCGAAAGTTCTTCACCGATTGCTTTGAAATTTTGACACAAGATTGCATTCGAATACGCGCGTGTTTTTATATACCTACTATTATATAGATGTCACACCCGTGACAGGTAAAAACATGCTTTTTTTGAAAAACAGCTTAACCAGATTGAGCCACAGCAATGCTTGGCCGGGTACAGCTAGTTAATAATGAATATATTGAAGTGATGGACAGCTTTTGTTATTTAGGGCTGACTATCAACATTTAAATAGATTCAGCTTAGTATGGTGGTTAAGGCATCAGGCTAGAAACCTGAGGAAGCCACAAGTCCTAGTTCTGCTTTAGACACAAAGCCAGCCGGGTAATCTTGGGCTGGTTACTTTCTTTCAGCCCTAGGAAGGAGGCGATGACAAACCTCTTCTGAAAAACCTTGCCAAGAAAATTAGACACAACTGAATGGGGAAAAAAGAACAATGTGAGCTAAATCTTTAAACCTTTAACATTCCATGTTCCTCATATAATATAAATTTAAGAAATAAATAAAATGAGTAAATCACAAAGATCAGAATTGTGCAGGCAATAACTCTCTGGAAGCAAAAACTGGACTTTGAAGGCACAGGACAGAAAGAACATAGATGATTTTGAACTTTGGTTGTTGGAGTAGACCAGGCATCTTCAAACTTGGCCCTTTTATGACTTGTGCCTGGCTGAGGAATTCTGGGAGTTGAAGTCCACAAGTCATAAAAGGGCCAAGTTTGAAGACCCTTGGAGTAGACCTTTTGTATGATGTTGCTGCTCAATATAAGTGCCTGCTTGCTTTAGCTGGGCAGCTAGGCTGACTGTCATGTTGCGTCTGCTGGGAATATATACTTTTGGCATTTAACTTCCACATCCCTTCTAGGAACATACCTTACCACAATGAGGCAGCACAATAGGACTTGGTGGTAATGTGGAACCTTTGTTCAGTTTTGTACAAAGTTCAAAGATCTACAAATATATCAGCATGCTGATAAATTTCAAAAATTAATCAAACAATTTTTTTTAAAAAAGATAATTATTTAGAAGAGTCACATCTTGACACTTTATTAAAAGTGAATTCTGCAAATATGAAGCAGAATTTAATTCTGCAAGTTGTTTCAAATTTGATGATTACGGTATATTTGCGACAGCGATTTTCTTAAAATCAGTGGATTTTAAGTCCTGCTCAGATATATTTTGAATTGTCTTCTGTTTTTGCTTTGCTGGGTCAATCTTGTTTTTCTACGCCACTATAGCCAGCCTTCTCAGGTTGCTTTCTTGGAACTGACCTTGACTTGGATTCTTGATTATACCACCATCTCCTCCTTAAATTAGATGTTTCAACTTGGCTCCTTTATTTGGAAAATTCATACAGAGTGTACTGTCTGTCCTAATGACTAGTTTCATAAGTAAGTATTTATAGATTTTCTTCATCAAGCATCTTTCCATAAAGCTTATAATAATTCAGTCAATTTTTTCATATACAAAAGCAAATTACATTTCATAGCAGCAGCAATTGTTTATAATACAATCATTTTCACATTGCTGGAGTCCAGCACAAATTTGACAAAATATGTCAAAAAGTTTGCTTCTATTTATTTTACTCTGAGTGGAGGCAATGGTTTCCAATTGCCTGTGAATTTACTTAGCAGTGCTTAAGATAATTATGTCAACACCAGCTATTGCAAATGAGAAAGGAATTTTGTCTACATTTAAATTCTAAAGATTTATTTTTTTAAATAAAATGTATAAGCTTTAAGGTTCCATAAAACTCTTGGTTGCTTTTACTGCAACTAAAAAGCAACTCTTTGAAGATTGCAGATTTCACTAGATGATTTGGGGAAACTATTTTTTTCCTGCTGGTTTAAAACAAAGTTGATATTCTTTTATTTTCTGGTTAATTTTGGCAAATTCAAAACATCAATAGGGTTGAACTAGAATTAAAACTTGAATAGGTAATCACAAGGAAAAATAAAGCAATAGCTTGTACTGGAAAAATGCAATGTAAACCACTTCCACACTGATGCCAAGAAAGCATGTCCATGTCCATGCAGAACCCAACTAGAATCTAGCCAACCTTGGATGATTTAGGGTTTTGTTTTTTTTTAAAAAAGCACGGTCGGATTAATACTGTATATGAATGGGACTTGTAGAATAAGAGGAATTTGAGTTCTCCCGAAATACAACATAAAATATTTCTTTTGCATTTGGGTTGATTTAAAAACAAAAATCAGACCCACAGATTTGTTTTATGTTAATAGAAAATATTATATAATTCAACATCTTAATGTCACGGTTCCAACAGACAGAGACAAAGCAGAACTCCGAGGCTTGGAAATTCCTCAAAGAACATGTTTATTAGTTACAAAGTATCAGCACGATCAAAAGTGAAACCAAATCTGAATTTCCAACTAAAAATTACCCAGTTACAAAGTACAGTATAATGTCCCATCCACAAAATTATGCCATCACTACATTCCCCAATATATTCATTTGGCAGGCTTTCTTATACAATGTCTAGTCCCTGATTGTGGGAGCAGTAGATGACCTTGGTTCCCATGGGACAGAAGATTATTTTGACTAGTGAAGCACCTGGGCAAATCCCCCTCCCTCCGTTCTATGTGGCAACCTAGAATGAGAAGAAAAATGGCTGCAGCCAGGGTCATTGTAGAGTTGACACTTACTATAGAAGAGAAAAAGATAGTGAAGGCAGGAACAAAGCAACATTTTGAACAAAAAAAGAGACCTTTGCTAATTAATGTCTTCTGTTGGTTTTCTAAAAAGCAAATCAATGTTTTACCACACCCTGAACTATTAATTTTAGGTCATCAAAAGCTGCTTGTTATGGTTGTTCCAGATTAGCAAATAATACTTTTAATCAGAGTCATTCAGTTGTATGATTCATAAATTACTCTATTAAATTAGACACTTGTGTGAACAAGAATGCTCCCAAAGAGTTGTTCAACTTCAAAGCAGATCAAAAGAAGGTGATAGGATAACATGTTACCTAGAATCCTGGTTCACAGCAGTGATACATATCACTATAGCTATGTTATTTTCTTGGGATGGGTAGAACATTTACCACATATATATTATGCTAAACCCTCAGGATGTGCACTCAAGAAAAATGCTGTAATTAGTTAGCCATAATGTACCACTTTTTCTTTGTGGACATACAGCGTAAAAGTTGAGTCAAGTTAATTGAAGGAGGACCAAGGACTAATTTAGCAATGATGCCAATGATGATATGATATACAAGAATATGCTCTAGTTACAAGTTCTGAGCTTTGTAAGACCAACCCTTACTTTATTTTGTTACTTTAAAGAGGACGTGATCTGGTCATTTCTTATTGAAGTTGTTCAGTTTCCTACAATGTAGGAAAATGTCCATTACAGTACTTCAATAGTATTCCCTTTGTAATACTTGAGGATTTTTAAAATAAAATATTTAATTAATTAATTAATTAATTGGCCGCCCATCTTACCACAGAGTAACTCTGGCTGGTTTGCAAAACATAATAAAAAAAATCTAACATAACATAATGTAATGGAAAAACATATAACATAACATAACAAGAAAAAATCTAACATAACATAATGTAATGTAACAACATATAACATAACATATCATATTACATAACATAACATAAAACAAAATATCTGCTGAGAAATTGCCATTATTGACAAAGAAATAGCCTTCTTTTATTGATATACTGAGATAAAATTTCAACAAATACTCTTTGCTTTTTTCATGAAGGATTGCATGTTTCTACTCATACATTCTAGAACAGTATTTTTCACATTTTCTTATTTTTATAAAAATAACTTTCTCACCTGAAATAAAATTTCTTTCCCATCTTTCTTACAAACATTTCAGCATATATAACTGACTGACTGACACAGACAAGGCTAAAGTGCTCCTTCTGGTCATTAAATAAAGGTATGGATACATATTAGCTAAACCATGATTCAGTTTGCCATGGGTTAGTTGAGTAACCTGCCAATGTGTTCAACGTAGTTTTCTCATTTGTACAATACATTGAAGCATCAGCTAATTTAGTGATAATGGACCTTGGTATCTCCTAGTAAGTCTTGATGTAAGATACCATCAGCATCAATTTACAAGGTATTGTGGAATTACAGTTGGATTGAGTGTACATAACTTGCTAGAATAAAATGTAGTTGTCTGGTTAGTTGTTCGGTGCATTGTGTTAACAAAGCCTTCATACGTTTTCCCTGTCTGGGTGACATTTATGGCTGGGTATCATAGCTGAAGAATTTTTTCCAACAGGGGAGTTCATCTGACATTATGATTTAGTCAAAATGATACATATTTAAATCTCATTCATTTCACAAAAAGAGTTAATCCTGTGCTTAAATCCCTTTTACATTTTCAAAGACTTTTCATTTTTCTGAATTGTGCCAATGCTTTTTAATCAACTTGTTACAATGTTTAGTTGCTAATTGTCTGCCCTTTATTGACTGAGCAATTAATTTAATAAACATAAATGATTAAAATGTATTTATAATATACATTCAAATTCATGCACTTGAGATAATGAAGACAGTGAGATGGTTCACAATCTAATAAACAAAATCCTCCATCATTGTCACAAAAACTGTTTTAATGTTTTATTTCTCTATTTCCAGCAAAATTTAAAGGATCTAAAAAAATTAAGTCTAGTTAATTTGTAACCTCTTCTGACTGACCAATGTAATGATACAAATGATTAAAGCTACAGCACCAATGAATGCTGACAGTATGTTTATTAATATTAATACAAAGTTCTTTTTCACATAACCAGTAGGATACCTCTGACTGAACTGCTAGAAAAATTATATGACTATGAAAGCCTGATCATCAGAAAAGCTGAACAAAGGGGAAAATATGATGCCTTTGAATTATGTGCTGTAGAAATTTGCTGAGAATACTTTGGAACACAAAGAAACAAACAAACAAAAAATCAGTTCTGTACTAGGTTAAGTCCAGACAGATTACAGACGGAAGTCAGTGTGGTTAAATACTTATCGCTAAGGATAAGTTTATAGGAACATAAAAAAGCAATATGGACAATCTGGGGTTATGCGGCTCATTGGGTCACCAGGCGTCAGAAGTGACTGAATGGGAGAATAATAAGGATTATATAGATTGGCATTACTGCCATGTATGGAAGCTGGCAAAAAAAAAGCATGCTTCAATGAATGAGCGGTACAGTGGTCAAAGTGCAAATTAGGATGATTTGTAAAGATGCAAAACTATAGAAGTATGCAGTGTATGATGTTGATGGAAACTACATTTACTTGCTTGTTTTCCCCTCACTTTAATTTCATTTTCTAGCTACTAACTTTTTCTTGGCTTTTTGTAATAGAGCTCACCCTCCCCAAAAGTAATGTAATTTGTCCCTGCAGTTTTCTTCCTAGGGCTGAGGGAGAGTAACTGGCCCAATGATACCCAGCTTGATTTGTGCCTCAGATGGGACTAGAACTCATGATCTCTCAGTTTCTAGCCTAATGCCTTAACCACTACATCAAACTGGCTTTCTAATAGGAAATTACCAAACTTTAAATAAGAACAGTGACGAAATTGTGACCAGCTCTCCAGACTGCCTCCTCTGACTGTGACTGCTGCCCATGTAGCTAACTTTTAAAAGGTAATTTCCAGGGTCCTCTTCTTCCTTCTTGTGGTCCTTTCTCTTGAAGCTGAACCTGGTCTGGACAGCCCTTCATGTAGTAAATACTTTCAAGCAGAACATTGTCCTCTGCCAGCTCTTCCTCCTTTTTTCCTGCCTAGTAGAATACATAGTAGTAGAAAATAAGTTTATAAATATACACTGAGGTTTATTTTAAAAATAAATCTTGATGTACTTTCTCTTTAAATTAGCCCAACAAATTTTGCAATACACAGCATTGCTCAGCATTTAATCCGTCCTACAACACTCCTCTCACCTCTACCAGTATCTGATTCTCACATTAGAAAGCATCTTTTCTAATTCCCCGCATATAATATATTTCCTTGCTGCTGCTTATCCTCTGCCTTTGTCTTTTAGTTGCTCTGTCTCCAATAACAATTTGTAATCATCATCAATCTTAGCCCTCATTATCACTATAGTATGATCTAGAATGTGCTAACTTATAGATGATTAAAATTCATGAGAGCAATACAACATTTTCAGTGACTAAGCCAATTTTTTTCTTTTTAAGTTAGACCCACAATTCATTAGCAAGTCAAAATTCCTCCTCCTCCTCCTCTTTTTATATACAGTACAACTGAATACCAATACGCCTTTCTTTTCCCATTTTCTCCACAACAACAATCTTGTGATCTGAGTTGGGCTGAAAGAGAGTGACTGGCCAAAGTAACTCAGCCAGTTTTTCTTACTTAAGGGGGACTAGAACTCACAGTCTCCTGGTTTCTTGGTCAGCCTCTGCACCAAAATGGCTCTCTTTTCTGATTTTTGGAAAGCATGGTGAGGCAAAAATTTTATAGGAGGGAGTTCACACAACATGTTAGGTTAAAATGCTGTTAACTACTTTATTATTATTATTATTATTATTATTATTATTATTATTATTATTATTATTATTATTATTATT
>NW_015388413.1:170186-172732 GCF_001527695.2 Protobothrops mucrosquamatus
GGAGCGCTTTAAAGATTGTTACTAACACCTTGAAGCGCACCTGGAAGGCCACAGGCAGCCAGTGCAGCTCGCGCAGGAGAGGTGTTACATGGGAGTATCTAGAGGCCCCCAGGATCCCCCACGCAGCCGCATTCTGAACTAGCTGGAGCCTCCAGGTGCACCTCAAGGGGAGCCCCATGTAGAGAGCGTTGCAATAGTCCAGGCGGGAAACAACGAGGGCTTGAGTGACCGTGCGTAGAGCGTCATGATCCAGAAAGGGGCACAACTGGCTATCAGGCGAACCTGATGAAAAGCCCCCCTGGCCACGGCTGTCACATGATCGTCTAAAGACAGCCGAGCATCCAGGAGGACGCCCAGGTTGCGGGCCCTCTCCGCGGGAGCTAATGACTCGCCCCCGATAGCCAGAGATGAAACCATAGAGGTGGGCCCTCGTTTATGGCTTATGCATTGTGAGAACCCAGGTAATTGAGTTTTTTCAGTTAAACATGGGCTGGCATGTTGTGCAAATACAGTATTATGTACACTTTAATATCAATTTTTTAAAAATCATTTTCATTATTTAATGTAAGAATTCTGTCTAGAAAATAACGTTTAATTTCCTGCAATTTAAGGAAACTGTATTTTTCAATTTCACTCATACCTAACTTCCTGCAGTTGCATAAGTCTCCTGCATTATTACAACTTTTGAATTTTTGTATATACTGTAAAGAAGCATTCGTTTCCACAATGCTGTACCAACTTTACAGTGATTTAAATTAACTCGCCTGATGAACAACACGTGGAAATTCTTAAAAGTTTTTTTCTAGAACTTGCAGCTCCAGAGATCTCAACCAGATACTGCACTGCTAGGAATGCGAAAAGTATATCCTGCTTCCTTGAAATTGAGGGGTTTTGTTTAGAGTGAACTCTGCTTCCCATTTTGTGAACTGAAAATCACAGAACGTTAGCCAGAATGGAGCCCTGATGGGGAAAATATTATGATGATGACTGTCCGTCTAATTTTGCTGTAATTCGTGTGCCTTTTTAATGCAACTGGCTTCACTGTTTGAGAAGAATATTTACCAAATCTTGCTAAGAATGTTAACAGCTATATTGGAACCAATAATTCAACAGCCTTCGCAATCTAGAACATTTCAGACATGTTGAGACAATCCATACATTACCCAGCCAAGTTTTTGGTTATGTTGGTTAAGAATTCTGGGAGACACAATGGAATACAATTCCCAGAATCAAGAGGGTGCCACTTTGGTGAAACTTGGCACACAGAGCAGGAAATATTTGTTTTTGATCAATCCTTCTGTGAATTCATAGGCAGTAATTTCGTCAAGAATTAATCCTACCAGATTTCAGCTAGACAGCAGCAAACTTTCTTCATTTTCTGCAGATCTTTGCTGTTATTTAATGGTTGTCTGGATTTTTACCCCAGATGTGGGAGTTTTATTTAAAATAATGTATGCATTAAATCAAGAGGAAGCAACTGCGATGGTTTGATTGATTGGGAATCTCAATATGTTTGATCTCCAACCAAGTCACACTGTGCCCTTTTTTTAATATTAGGAGAACAAAACAAGCCTCCCCCTCACAAAGGAATGGCATTTTAACAAGCCGGGAGCAAATATTTCAGAGGTGGAGACTGGAGAAATAGGAAAATAGGAAAAAGTCCTGCATAATTTCCAAAATAGTAAGCCACCGAGTAGCAAAATATTTATCCAAGGGAATGTCTACTGTTTACACAGTCACATGAATGTCTCATCCTTTGGTACAGAAAATGTTCCTATCGGTTTATTTTTAACCTTAAAAAACATGGTAACTAATGTAGCAAAGACCACTTAATTTATATGTATCTAACCAAGGATTGGAAAAACTTTTCTAACCAAGGTTCCCATTTATTATTTAGAATGAAGGTTATGGACTGCAGAGTGGGTAGATCTTGTTACATATCTGGGTTAGTGTAGGCTTGAGTAAATATTCTGAGAACTATAGTTTTCTTAAAATGGTGACTTTTAAACATGTTGGACTCCATTTCCACCATTTTTAGATATTATGGTCATTACGGATTAAATTATAACTGAACAGGACATTTAGCAAAGCAAATAAGTGTATGGCTTTGGGCTGCATGTTGAGTGAAGACATATTCAGAAAAAAAAATGTTAACAAAAATGTTATACAAATATGCACAGCATGATGAAATACCTCTTTACTAGCAGATCTGTTGGATTCCATGTTGAACTATCTAGAAGGGTGGAGGTTTGTGAATTCTGAAGTCTAGAAAACATCAGGATGCTGTTTGTAGATGTGACACCATATACAGGTGAAACTCGAAAAATTAGAATATCGTGCAAAAGTACATTTATTTCAGTAATGCAACTTAAAAGGTGAACCTAATATATGAGATAGACTCATTACATGCAAAGCAAGATAGTTCAAGCCGTGATGTGTCATAAGTGAGATGATTATGGCTTACAGCTCATGAAAACCCCAAATCCACAATCTCAGAAAATTAGAATATTGTGAAAAGGTTCAATATTCTAGGCTCAAAGTGTCCC
>NW_015388413.1:173757-181860 GCF_001527695.2 Protobothrops mucrosquamatus
CTAATTTTCTGAGATTGTGGATTTGGGGTTTTCATGAGCTGTAAGCCATAATCATCACAATTATGACAAATCACGGCTTGAACTATCTTGCTTTGCATGTAATGAGTCTATCTCATATATTAGGTTCACCTTTTAAGTTGCATTACTGAAATAAATGAACTTTTGCACGATATTCTAATTTTTCGAGTTTCACCTGTAAGTGAAAGACAAGTTGTGAGAGTTTGAAGAAAAATAAATAACCTGGCCATGATGCACATTGTGAGCAAATACACAGCCCAGATGAAATTGGCAAAATGGACCCAGTGATAATTTAATATGGGGCTGGTATGCATGTTAAGAAGAATAAAGTAGTAAAACCTGAAATGGTAAAATGGACTGTAATCTGAAAAATAATGCGTCTTGGAAAAGCCCTCCGCTCTCTTTCTCGTGAAGCTTTTTTTTAAAGGAGGAGGAGGAGGAGGAGGAGGAGGAGGAGGAGAATGTGATTCTTCCTTATAGGTACAACAATTCTTCTTTCTTAGGATTTATCTCACTCTGCCAGAAGTGAACATCTACCTCAGGATTTGAAATTTGAAATTAAAAATGGATTCCTACATATGTCTGTTCAGAAATAAATTATGTTAAGGTCAAAGAATTTTATTCTCTCAGGTAATTATGCAAACTGTGTAACTGTGGCTTTGATCATCAGGAACTCAGAAGCAAGAGCAAGGCAAGCCATCTTCCATGTAGCCCTTTCCTGGTATCTTCTACTTACTGTAAAATTTTAAGCAAATCCACACACACACCCCCCCCACACACACTGCTTGCCCTTCAAACCATAGCATCTTTCTAGGGGAGAAAATGATCACTAGATGGATAGTATGGAAAGGAAACAATTGACCAATGTTTTGTCAATAAGTTGGTGCATCAGAATCAAGATGCTTGCGTCCACATACATGTTTCAGTGTCTCACAAAATTGTGGCAACAAGAGAAAATAGTATCGTCTCCTTTTAACCAATCGATTCTTTCCTTTTGACTCTTTGGATGCTCCCTTATTTCTTGGAGCAAGGCAGAGAGGTGTTTAATATCCTTTTAACAGCCTCTCTTGTTTCTATAAGCTTAGGGCTGAGATATCACTGACCAACCCTTTGGCACTGGCTCTTATCACATGGCATAAACTGGCACACATAGACGTAATGGAAATTTTTTTAAAAAAAGCATTCATGCAAATATGAGAGCAGGACGGAACAAGCCACAGAATGTGAACATGTTCTCTTTATGAGAGCCATAACAGCTCCAGAGTGAAGCAAGATAATGTGTGCCAGTATGTCCACAGTAAAAAAAAAAAGATAATAAAGGTTACGTTATCTTATAATCCTTTACAGAAAGCTGCTTTTAATGGAAGAGGCGACACCTTTCTCCAGATGTGTTGAGGTACATTGAGTACTTCTTCACTCTCAGATTACATACATGGGCCTTGAATATCATTCAGGGCAGAATGACTTTTCCCTGTCTGAGAAGAAACATAAGGAGAGAATTTGAAGTGGGAAAGATTTGAGCAACGCCAGGCTATTATCACTTAGCTAATGACAATTACAGGAATTTGAGTCAATCTGTTTAAGCCTTCCTCAGTTAGACTAAGCCATCTGTCAGAAAGGGAAATGGACTACCAGTGAGATGAAGTACTGTCTGGAGTAGCTAAGTGGCAAAAATAGACCTCATTTCTTTAATTTGAATTCCTGTTTTGCAGGAATTCAAATTAGATACCACAGGAGCACAACAGTGGAGTGGAATAGAATCATAGGAAAATAACATCCTTTGGTTCTAAGCTTCTAGCTATATATATATATATATATATATATATATATATATATATATGTTTGGTACAATCCATGACTTAGTTAAGGCCAATCTCATAATATATCTATCACTTGCACGTTTAATGGGACCACTATTATCTGCAGACGTTCCTCACCATGAACTATGGAGCTAGTTCATATATTCATCAGCAAGTACTGAATAATGGGGCTGTGCAAGTTTCACTTCAACAGTGTGTCAAATAAAACACCCCCTTGGAACTACTTTGTGATATAATACAACCCTTCCTGTTTCTCACAGTGAAGTGAAGCTCCTGGAAGGGGGACAGGAGAATTTCCAGCAACTGGTCATGCTGAAGGAGATCTCAGAATTGACAAAAGGCACTTTGTCATCAGTAATCATGCCACTGGTGTCCCTTGTCAAGGTGACCAGCTTTGTCTCCTTGGCACAAGGTGCATTATTAAGGCAAAGTCTGGCCACCTGGCATAGTCTTAATGAATAATGGAAGCTCATTTGGTGCATCATCATGAAGAATATTTACCTACAGTATGTGGTCTCTAAGAGTCCATAGTAATCAATCAGTTGGTGTAATTTTGAAGAAAATCTCTCCCTCAAAGAACCACTTAGTTTAATGATAAGGGAATTTATCACAGGCAATCACATAAGTTAGTAATTGTGTTACATCACACAGAAGATGCATTATTTCCTCAATTTATCACTGAGGTAGGTTGATTAAAAATCAGTTGCTATTAAGTCAAGTGATAAGTAGGCAAGTGCAGGGCATGGTCTCACCTTGGGCTGATGAGCTGGTATCCTCTCATACCATGTATACATTGGCAGTAAGATTTTAAGTGAGCATTGATGAGAGGCAAGCAAGCAGGCTGGTTTAAGGAGTGGGAGATAGATAAATATGTCACAGGCACAGTTCTAGCCTTCAAAACACTTGCTTATGCTCCCTATCATTAGCATAGCTATCTCCTGCCTAATGGCAAAGGCAGTCTTAGATATACATATGATTATAAACCCATATTCTATGTTGATTAATATAGAAGAACTGCTGATCTCTGATTCTTTGTTTAGTAAAGGAGAATTGCATCCCCTTTACATCTCCTGATGTATTAGGGACTACAAACTATGCAAATTTCAGGCATTCCAGTTCAGAAAGCTCCCCCTTCCTTGAGTTATCACTATAAGATACTTGCCATAATAAGAAGAGAGGGATTTCTCTGAAGAGAAGATGCAGAAATGAAGGAGCCCACAGCATATATATTCGAAAACCTTGATTATCCTGTAATAATTATGGAAGCCAGCTGCTGCTACAAACCCAAAAACAAAAATCTTTGGAAACCGAGTCATATAAAGACAAATTGTGTTTTCAGTGGAACATTATATAGTACTTCCAATGCTTTTTTAAAAAAAAAAATAGAAAGGCAATTCCTATTTGAAAATTACCACCTGCTGGAAGTTGAAGAGGTCCACTTATGGGAATAGAGTGGGGGAGAAGTAGCTGTTAAGGATACCAGTGCAGAGGCGCAATGGTTCTGCTCAGTGGTGGGATTCAAATATGTGAACAACTGGTTCTCTTTGTGGATACCACTTCCGGAAGCCCATTCTGGGCTTGGGCAACAACAAATTAACTACCGGTTCTGCTGAACTGGTGCAAACTGGCTGAATCCCACCACTGGTTCTGCTTCAAGAAACAAAATGCATCTGGGACTTTTGTAGGAAAAAAAGTTCCTGCTGAATAGATCCCTCCTACCCATAATATAGAAAATGGCACCAGAGTCTGGCAGAGAAAGCCAGCAATAGAGCTGTTTCCTGGACAATTATCTCCTGTCGTTGAGTTTCTTTCTGGACATGAAAGAATGTCACTTGGAAATAGTATTTCATAATATTTGGTTTCTATGTTACTGATTACAAGTGCCCTAATATTTCTTTTTTTCCATTTTCTTTAGAACAGAGTTGAGTGGTTGAGCAACTGTGGTCTTTCAGAAGTTGCTGGAACTGCAGTTCCTAACATCCTCCACCAGTGGCTATGCTAGGTATGGTTTCAGGACAATGAAAGAAAAACAGCATCTGGAAAGATACAGCATCTGTATCTCAGCTCACTGGAAGTTTTCTTTGTAACATTCTATGCCATGTGTCTTTTGGCAAATTCCCAGATGAAACTAGAACAATCTATTTGTCTATGATCAGAACCAAAATTAGTCCTAGCTATCTTGGACTAGNTATACTTTTCAGAGGTCCAATATTGTTCTATGTACAATCCTTGTTTTATTGATTGCATGTAATATTCTAATTTTCTGAGATTGTGGATTTGGGGTTTTCATGAGCTGTAAGCCATAATCATCACAATTATGACAAATCACGGCTTGAACTATCTTGCTTTGCATGTAATGAGTCTATCTCATATATTAGGTTCACCTTTGAAGTTGCATTACTGAAATAAATGAACTTTTGCACGATATTCTAATTTTTCGAGTTTCACCTGTAAGTGAAAGACAAGTTGTGAGAGTTTGAAGAAAAATAAATAACCTGGCCATGATGCACATTGTGAGCAAATACACAGCCCAGATGAAATTGGCAAAATGGACCCAGTGATAATTTAATATGGGGCTGGTATGCATGTTAAGAAGAATAAAGTAGTAAAACCTGAAATGGTAAAATGGACTGTAATCTGAAAAATAATGCGTCTTGGAAAAGCCCTCCGCTCTCTTTCTCGTGAAGCTTTTTTTTAAAGGAGGAGGAGGAGGAGGAGGAGGAGGAGGAGGAGGAGGAGGAGGAGAATGTGATTCTTTATTATAGGTACAACAATTCCTCTTTCTTAGGATTTATCTCACTCTGCCAGAAGTGAACATCTACCTCAGGATTTGAAATTTGAAATTAAAAATGGATTCCTACATATGTCTGTTCAGAAATGAATTATGTTAAGGTCAAAGAATTTTATTCTCTCAGGTAATTATGCAAACTGTGTAACTGTGGCTTTGATCATCAGGAACTCAGAAGCAAGAGCAAGGCAAGCCATCTTCCATGTAGCCCTTTCCTGGTATCTTCTGCTTACTGTAAAATTTTAAGCAAATCCACACACACACCCCCCCCACACACACTGCTTGCCCTTCAAACCATAGCATCTTTCTAGGGGAGAAAATGATCACTAGATGGATAGTATGGAAAGGAAACAATTGACCAATGTTTTGTCAATAAGTTGGTGCATCAGAATCAAGATGCTTGCGTCCACATACATGTTTCAGTGTCTCACAAAATTGTGACAACAAGAGAAAATAGTATCGTCTCCTTTTAACCAATCGATTCT
The DNA here is from genome assembly GCF_001527695.2 of Protobothrops mucrosquamatus. Taxonomy (NCBI): domain Eukaryota; kingdom Metazoa; phylum Chordata; class Lepidosauria; order Squamata; family Viperidae; genus Protobothrops; species Protobothrops mucrosquamatus. The sequence goes on from NW_015388413.1 coordinate 178,869, forward strand.
TTCCTTTTGACTCTTTGGATACTCCCTTATTTCTTGGAGCAAGGCAGAGAGGTGTTTAATATCCTTTTAACAGCCTCTCTTGTTTCTATGAGCTTAGGGCTGAGATATCACTGACCAACCCTTTGGCACTGGCTCTTATCACATGGCATAAACTGGCACACATAGACGTAATGGAAATTTTTTTTAAAAAAGCATTCATGCAAATATGAGAGCAGGACGGAATAAGCCACAGAATGTGAACATGTTCTCTTTATGAGAGCCATAACAGCTCCAGAGTGAAGCAAGATAATGTGTGCCAGTGTGTCCACAGAAAAAAAAAAGATAATAAAGGTTACGTTATCTTATAATCCTTTACAGAAAGCTGCTTTTAATGGAAGAGGCGACACCTTTCTCCAGATGTGTTGAGGTACATTGAGTACTTCTTCACTCTCAGATTACATACATGGGCCTTGAATATCATTCAGGGCAGAATGACTTTTCCCTGTCTGAGAAGAAACATAAGGAGAGAATTTGAAGTGGGAAAGATTTGAGCAACGCCAGGCTATTATCACTTAGCTAATGACAATTACAGGAATTTGAGTCAATCTGTTTAAGCCTTCATCAGTTAGACTACTAAGCCATCTGTCAGAAAGGGAAATGGACTACCAGTGAGATGAAGTACTGTCTGGAGTAGCTAAGTGGCAAAAATAGACCTCATTTCTTTAATTTGAATTCCTGTTTTGCAGGAATTCAAATTAGATACCACAGGAGCACAACAGTGGAGTGGAATAGAATCATAGGAAAATAACATCCTTTGGTTCTAAGCTTCTAGCTATATATATATATATATATGTTTGGTACAATCCATGACTTAGTTAAGGCCAATCTCATAATATATCTATCACTTGCATGTTTAATGGGACCACTATTATCTGCAGACGTTCCTCACCATGAACTATGGAGCTAGTTCATATATTCATCAGCAAGTACTGAATAATGGGGCTGTGCAAGTTTCACTTCAACAGTGTGTCAAATAAAACACCCCCTTGGAACTACTTTGTGATATAATACAACCCTTCTCACAGTGAAGTGAAGCTCCTGGAAGGGGGACAGGAGAATTTCCAGCAACTGGTCATGCTGAAGGAGATCTCAGAATTGACAAAAGGCACTTTGTCATCAGTAATCATGCCACTGGTGTCCCTTGTCAAGGTGACCAGCATTGTCTCCTTGGCACAAGGTGCATTATTAAGGCAAAGTCTGGCCACCTGGCATAGTCTTAATGAATAATGGAAGCTCATTTGGTGCATCATCATGAAGAATATTTACCTACAGTATGTGGTCTCTAAGAGTCCATAGTAATCAATCAGTTGGTGTAATTTTGCAGAAAATCTCTCCCTCAGAGAACCACTTAGTTTAATGATAAGGGAATTTATCACAGGCAATCACATAAGTTAGTAATTGTGTTACATCACACAGAAGATGCATTATTTCCTCAATTTATCACTGAGGTAGGTTGATTAAAAATCAGTTGCTATTAAGTCAAGTGATAAGTAGGCAAGTGCAGGGCATGGTCTCACCTTGGGCTGATGAGCTGGTATCCTCTCATACCATGTATATACATTGGCAGTAAGATTTTAAGTGAGCATTGATGAGAGGCAAGCAAGCAAGCTGGTTTAAGGAGTGGGAGATAGATAAATACTGTATGTCACAGGCACAGTTCTAGCCTTCAAAACTCTTGCTTATGCTCCCTATCATTAGCATAGCTATCTCCTGCCTAATGGCAAAGGCAGTCTTAGATATACATATGATTATAAACCCATATTCTATGTTGATTAATATAGAAGAACTCCTGATCTCTGATTCTTTGTTTAGTAAAGGAGAATTGCATCCCCTTTACATCTCCTGATGTATTAGGGACTACAAACTATGCAAATTTCAGGAATTCCTGTTCAGAAAGCTCTCCCTTGAGTTATCACCATAAGATACTTGCCATAATAAGAAGAGAGGGATTTCTCTGAAGAGAAGATGCAGAAATGAAGGAGCCACAGCATATATATTCGAAAACCTTGATTATCCTGTAATAATTATGGAAGCCAGCTGCTGCTACAAACCCAAAAACAAAAATCTTTGGAAACTGAGTCATATAAAGACAAATTGTGTTTTCAGTGGAACATTATATAGTACTTCCAATGCTTTTTTAAAAAAAAATAGAAAGGCAATTCCTATTTGAAAATTACCACCTGCTGGAAGTTGGAGAGGTCCACTTATGGGAATAGAGTGGGGGAGAAGTAGCTGTTAAGGATACCAGTGCAGAGGCGCAATGGTTCTGCTCAGTGGTGGGATTCAAATATGTGAACAACTGGTTCTCTTTGTGGATACCACTTCTGGAAGCCCATTCTGGGCTTGGGCAACAACAAATTAACTACTGGTTCTGCTGAACTGGTGCAAACTGGCTGAATCCCACCACTGGTTCTGCTTCAAGAAACAAAATGCATCTGGGACTTTTGTAGGAAAAAAAGTTCCTGCTGAATAGATCCCTCCTGCCCATAATATAGAAAATGGCACCAGAGTCTGGCAGAGAAAGCCAGCAATAGAGCTGTTTCCTGGACAATTATCTCCTGTCGTTGAGTTTCTTTCTGGACATGAAAGAATGTCACTTGGAAATAGTATTTCATAATATTTGGTTTCTATGTTACTGATTACAAGTGCCCTAATATTTCTTTTTTTCCATTTTCTTTAGAACAGAGTTGAGTGGTTGAGCAACTGTGGTCTTTCAGAAGTTGCTGGAACTGCAGTTCCTAACATCCTCCACCGGTGGCTATGCTAGGTATGGTTTCAGGACAATGAAAGAAAAACAGCATCTGGAAAGATACAGCATCTGTATCTCAGCTCACTGGAAGTTTTCTTTGTAACATTCTATGCCATGTGTCTTTTGGCAAATTCCCAGATGAAACTAGAACAATCTATTTGTCTATGATCAGAACCAAAATTAGTCCTAGCTATCTTGGACTAG
>NW_015388413.1:183557-185245 GCF_001527695.2 Protobothrops mucrosquamatus
CTTCGGCTGTCTGCGGCGGCCCGGGTTGTGTCGTCCCTGGTGCGACGGCAGAGAGCAGGCAGGAGGGGGGAAGGGTCGCCGCTGGACCCCCGGCGGCGAGACGCGCTGGCCGAGGGGCTTCCGGGTACGTGCTGGGCCGTGGCGGGCGGTAGCGCCGTTTCGACGGGGCGGTTGGCGGCGGCGGCTGGCTTCCCCGAGCGGGCTCCCACACCCCGCTAGCGGATGGCATGCCCGGTGGGGCGTGACATGCGGCCCCCTCTACCACGGCTCCTCCTGGAAGAGAAATAGATAAACACTTAGCGCCACATGCTACTGCCCCTGGCTCGCCCGGGTGTTTATGATGGAATGCCCGGACTAACCGAGGGGCATGTATGTCCAACTCCCCCACCCATGATGCATCGGTGAGGGGGTACCCTTTCCACCGGATTAGGTATTGCACCCTTCCCCGGCGGACCCTGGAATCCAGGACCTCTTGCACCTCGTATTGCGACCCGGTGACCGGTCCCGGTGCTATTACTGGTTGCGGGGGTCCGGTTGCCAGTTTTAAGAGACTCCCGTGGAACACGGGATGTATTTTGCCCAGGAAGGGGGGCAATCTCAGGTGGACAGTCACCGGGTTGAGTACCTGGACTATTTGGAATGGTCCGATGTACTTAGGACCCAGTTTTTTACAGGGCACCCGGAGTTTGAGATATTTCGTGGCCAGATATACCCAGTCCCCCACCTGGAAGGCCCTATGCTCTGCCCTTTTTTTATCGGCCTGCACCTTTGCGGCCGCTTCCGCCTCGAGCAACGCCTCTTTAACCCTTCCCCAGAGGCCTGCTACCCGTATTGCCCATGTTTGTGGGGTGTGTGGAGCGACCGTCCCCTGGGGCCACTCGGGGATGGGAACAAACTCCACCCCATGCACCACCCGGAAGGGGGTGAACCAGTGAGCCCCTTCGTGCTGCCCATCACCCTTACCAACCCACGGACAGGGGTGCGAAGAGGCTACCAGGCCCTTGTAGACACCGGGTGCACCCGGTGCCTGATTAGCAGGACAGTCGTGAAAGAGGGTGGCATCCGCCTGCAACGGCTGTCCCATCCTGTTCGATTCGAGCAGGTGGACGGGTCCTTGTTGGGGGGGCCCCAGCCACTCACGTTACCGAACCTGTCCGTATGGAGTTGGGGGGTCATTGGGAGGTCCTTCGCTTTATTGTTGCTCCAGCGATGACAGAGGCAGTGATTCTAGGCCTCGCCTGGTTGGACAAGTGGGCCCCAACCATGTGGTGGGAGGGGGGTTTCCGGAAACTCCAGTTTCCGGAAACTCCTTTCAGAAGTTGCGAGTGCTCTAATGCTAGAGATTGGACAACCATTTCACTGAAATGATGTAGGGATTCCTGCTTGAGCAAGGTCCCTTCCAACTCTGTTATTCTATTCTGTTATTTGTTTCTAGTTGTATTATTCAGTCACTCCTTTGTACCTTAATTCTAGCCATCTAATTTTCTATGCTGGGAGAGATCATTCGAGGCTTTGGGGTGGAGTTCCATCAGTACGCTGATGATACTCAGCTGTACATCTCCACCCCAGGCCACCCCAACGATGCCCTTGACGTGATGACCCGTTGCCTGGAGGCCGTACGGGTCTGGATGGGGAGGAACAGACTCAGACTCAACCCTTCCAAGACCGAGTGGCTGTGGTTGCCGGCG
>NW_015388414.1:0-3302 GCF_001527695.2 Protobothrops mucrosquamatus
AGGTAGGTAGGTAGGTAGGTAGGTAGGTAGGTAGATAGATAGATAGATAGATAGATAGATAGACAGACAGACAGACAGACAGACAGACAGACACAGGATAAATACATAATAGATGATAGAAATGATGATATACAGTAGATAGATAGACAGACAGACAGACAGACAGACAGGATAAATACATAATAGATGATAGAAATGATGAGATATAGATAGATAGATAGATAGATAGATAGATAGATAGATAGATAGATAGATAGATAGATGATAGATAGATAGATATAACACATTTAAAACATACCGTATACAACGTATGCATAGACCTACACCCTTACGTATAAGTAACATATAAATATTTTTTTCTTTGGTGTCAGCACCAATCAGTGGGCTGAGCTGCCCGTATGAGCCGAAGAAAGAGACGGGAACATTTAAAGGCAGTCCTCGACTTAACGACAGTTCATTTAGTGACCTTTTGAAATTACAACAGGATTGAAAAAAGTCACTGAGGACTGTTTTTCACGCTTAGGACCATTGCAGCATCCCCATAGTCACGCGATGCTTGGAAACTGACTTGTACTTATGACGGTCGCAGCATCCCGGGGTCATGTGATCTCCTTTTGCGACCTTCTGACCAGCAAAGTCAATGTGGGGGGGAGCCAGGTTCACCTAACAAGCCGTGTTCCTAACTTAACAACCGCAGGGGTTCATTTAACAACATTGGCAAGAAATGGGCCAAAAATTCACTTAACAACTGTCTCACAGAGCCGTGGAAATGTGGTCATAACTTGAGGACTGTATTCTCTCTTCCTGCAGGATTCATGGGTTATGCTCCCTACCTCAGCCGGCTTGTGGCCGACTGGCAAGGCCGTGACAGTGAGAGCGACCAGCTGTTTTATACCAACGTGTTCCTGGACCCTGAAAAGCGGGTGAGCCCTGACTGCATAGGCCCCACGTGCTCTAGGGGGGAGAGGATTGGGGGCTGACCAGGAAATGCAGCACATATGCAGAGTCTGGCAGGCCCAGAGGGTATACATCAGATGGGGACACGGCTTTGGCCTTGCGTGTCTATGGGGATTCTCAGTCATCCAGGGTCATGGTCGTCCCAAAGGTGCTTTTTCACGAGACAAAGAAAAAAAACAGGGAAGTCCAGTTTCCTCCTGAAAAAAAAAAGATCTTTGGGACAACCAAGACCCTGGATGACGGAGAATCTCCATGGACCAGGGGTGTCAAACTCAATTTCACTGAGGGCTGCATCAGCATTGCTGTTGCCCTGGGGGGGCTGGGTGTGTGTGGCCAGAGTGGGTGTGGCCTACTGGGTGGGCGTGGCCAGTTCTACATCATTTGCATCAAGGGTGCCTGTCGGGGGCCTGGGCAGGAGTGGGACAGATCTGAGGGTCTCCGGCACAAGGGGGTGAGACCGGGGCAAGTGCCAAGGCATGGTCCACTGGGGCAAGTGCCAAGATGGCCACCACAAAATTGTACATTGGCTCCCGGCCGGCCAGGGCTTGGGCCAAGGCATCGCGGGCCGTTCCCTCACTGTTTCCAGGACGGCTTCGCGGGCCACATGAAACCATTTCGCGGGCCGCATCCGGCCCCCGGGCCTTGCGTTTGACATGTCTGCCATAGACATTGAGCCATGCACTTTGGGATGAACGCCCTTCGAAGGGTGTGGGAGTGTGAACAGATTTCCAGAAAATATTGCAGACTCCAGGAACAGGGCAGAAAGCATCTTGCAGCCAAGAAGGCTCCACACCCCTTTGCATTACTCAGGTGACCCTGAGGACACAGACCAACCTCCAAGTGGCCTCAACAGCTCTCTACAAGAAGGCAAATGACCAGCGGTCTGCAGGGAGTATAAATCTTTCCATTCCTCACTATCCAGTCAGAGCTGAAGAAGCTTCTTGGATGAGAAGCGAAGCATCTTCAGAGAAAAACAAGAAAGTCCAGTTGCCTCCTGAAGAAGCACCTTTGGGTTGGCCTTGCATGGTTTCCCCCTAATAAATTGAACCATGGAGGACATGGCAGGTCTCCGTGCGTGTAAGTAATTAATCAGTGGAAGGGCTTGCCTCCAGAGGTTGTGGGTGCTCCAACACTGGAGGTTTTTAAGAAGAGACTGGACAGTCACTTGTCTGGAATGGTATTGGGTCTCCTCCTTGAGCAGGGGGCTGGACAGGAGGGGTTTAGCAGCGGAACCACTTTCTCCAAAAGAGTGTCAGCTCTCTGGCAGTGAAAATATTCAGGCAGAGAGCAGAGACCCTTTCCAGTTTGGTGATTCTGTGTGTCTGAACTCTTAGCAGGTGCTAGGAATCTGCCTTGGGTTGTCCTCTAATGTTGATCAACCCTCTCGTTCTCCTTTTGGACACCAGTGGAACAACCTGCCTCCAGAAGCGGTGGATGCTCCAACACTGGAAGTTTTTAATAAGAGATTGGACAGCCATTTGTCCGAAATGGTATAGGGTTTCCTGCCTGAGCAGGGGGTTGGACTCGATGACCTCCAAGGTCCCTTCCAACTTTATTATTATTATTATTATTATTATTATTATTATTATTATTATTATTATTATTATTATTATTATTATTATTATTATTATTATTATTATTATTATTATAGATCCCAGAGATTCTGCCTTTTCGTAAAAGGTGTTAGTCAGAAAAGGTGCTATCGGAGTGACTCCTTCTGCTTTTCAGTTTCGGCCCTCTTACATTGACCTCTTCCAGCCCTTATCCATGTTTGCCCTTTTTTTTCCCTCTTCCTCTGCAGAGGACCATCAATATCACTTTGGATCACAGGTGCCGGATCTTCCAAAATCTTAATGGCGCTCTAGGTGAGAATCCGTGGGGAACAAAAGGGTGTTTCCTGCCATCAAAAATAAAATCCTGGCCCTCTTGATTCTCCCACTCTTGCTGGAGAGCTATAAACAAGCTTCATGGGACCTGGGAGTCTCCGAGGCCGTTGACCTCTGCCCAAATCACTTGTTTGGTTTGCCAGGCAGTTCCATTTGGACTCAAAGGACAGCTTTCCTTTAAAAATGGAGCTCGGGCAGCAGATTGTACAAGAAGCAGCAGCTACAAGCTTGTTTTACAGTTGACAGAAAATGTGGGATGACTCTCCCTTATTCACATCTCCCCTTCCTGATGCTGCATGGATTATTTTATTATCTGCTATTCCTTGCCTAGACTAGGTTTAACTAACATCTTTAGAGACTTTTTTTTGTTGTTTTAGTCAAACTGGGTGGATTGCTCCTAAAATGCACTCCTGTTGCATCAGGTGGGAAAGGCTATATACCTTGGGTTGGAGTGGGTGT
>NW_015388414.1:3546-7535 GCF_001527695.2 Protobothrops mucrosquamatus
TGGGTTGGAGTGGGTGTTTTCTAAAGACACGGCTGCTTTGAAAAGCTGAATGTCATCCATCTCGCTTAGCTGCAAAAATGAAGTCCCGTGTCCGAGAGTTCACCAAGAGCATGTTTTAGCATGATGGTTACAGAGAAAAAGAAAGTGAGAATCTGGCAAATTGGCGCAAAAACTTTACACTTAACTCTTCTTTTTCCCCCAGCCCCACACACACACACACACACACACACACACACCACTTGCAATCGGTCAGCGTCCCATGAGCAATGCTTATTTTGTTTTGGGAATGGAGCTTCGGCGTGCTTTCTCCCATCTCCGCATTCTTTTGGTGGGTCTTGAGCTGAAGTGACTTGCTTCCTTCCTTGCCCGGCACAGTGTGGATCCCAGACACACTCACTCACTCACTCACTCACTCACACACACACACACACACACACACACACACCACTTACATCCTCCCACATTCCATTTCTTCCTCCCTCCCCCATTGCACATGTCAGGCGGGCAGGCTGGGAAGTGAAGCAAGCAGAATGTCAGCCATGACAAGCTGGTGTCACTTTATTAATTCCCCCAAACCAGGGGTAGGCAACCTTGGCTCTTTTATGACTGGTGGACTTCAACTCCCAGAATTCCCGAGCCAGCCATGCTGAGGGGAAAAGGAGAGGTTTCCGTGCTTAGCCATGCCGGCTCAAGAATTCTGGGAGTTGAAGTCTATGAGTCATAAAGCGGCCTAGGCCTAGGCCAGAGGTAGGCAACCGTGGCTCTTTTATGACTCGTGGACTTCAACTCCCAGAATTCCTGAGCCAGCCATACTGAGGGGAAAGGGAGAGGTTTCCAAGCTGAGCCATGCTGGCTCAGGAATTCTGGGAGTTGAAGTCCACGAGTCATAAAAGAGCCGAGGTTGCCTACTCCTGCCCCAAACCATTAACTCGCCTAGCATACCTGCGAAAGAATCTTTTGTCTGTGTGTTTGTTTGTTTGTTTGTTTCATTCTGTTTCTCTGCTTCTTTGCTTCTGAAGACGAAGTGGCTCTGAAATTCGAAAACGGCCAGGTGAGAGTGCGGAATCTGGCGTTTGATACCCTCCCAGTTGTGATTCATGGAAACGGACCCACCAAGGTAGGCCGCAATCCCAGCTCCCTGGAACTAGACAGCCTTTTAGGATGTGTATGCAGGCGGTCCTCAAATTACAACAGATCATTTAGTGACCGTTCAAAATTTACAGATTTGCAGCGAAGTCTTCCATTTTCTGCTGCTTCAGTGGCTTGGAGGAACTCTGTGCTGCCGAGTGAACACGCCGTCTCTTTCTCCTTTTTCCCATTCTTGGTAATCCTGGCTTGTAGAGTTGTTAAAACGTAGGTAAAACAATGCTAGCCTCTCCAGCATATATCCTTTATAAAAAGTCTTTGACTAGGGTTAAAACAGGTTTAAAAATAGGTTAACAATGGGTTAAAAGTAGGTTAAAATGCAGTGTTAAAAAGTTAAAGGAAAAGAAAAGAAAGCTTTTACTTTTGGAGGAGCTCTTTACAGCCTTTGCTGCCTGTCCACCATCTTGGCTCCTCCAACAAAACCATTGTAGTATCCCCCCATGGTCATGTGATCAAAATTCAGACGCTTGGCCGCCATGGGCTCGTATTTATGACGGTCGCAGTGTCCCAGGGTCATGTGATCTGTTTTTGCGACTTTCTGACCAGCAAAGTCAATGGGGAAACTAGAGTCACTTAAGAACCATGTGATTAGACTAGATAGGATTGGACAGGACAGGACAGGACAGGACAGGACTAGAAGAGAATAGAAATAGAGTAAAGTAGAGCAGAGCAGAGAGAATAAGAATAGAATAGAATAGAATAGTACTGGAATGCGCAGAGATGGACAGATTGACTATGAGTTTGAAAGAAAAAGAAGAAACAGAATATTACCAAACCTGGAACTTATTTTATCAATGGCTAGAGGAAAGATTGAAGGATTAGGAATTAAATATGTATTAGTATTTTTAAACCCAGACAGCAGGTTGATTGAAAAATTATTATATGTATGTAAGAAAAAATCAATAAAATCTTACAGTATATATATAAAAAAATAGAATAGAATAGAATAGAAGAGTTGGAAGGGACCTTGGAGGTCATCTAGTCCAACCCACCCGCCCAAGCCAGAGACCCTACACCATTTCTGACAGATGGCAGTCCAGGCTCTTCTTTTTTAACTTAACAACTGCAGTGATCCCCTTAACAGATGTGGCAAGAAAGGTGATAAAATGGTGCAAAACTCACTTAACCAATGTCTCCCTTAGCAACATACATTTCGGGCTCAGTTGTGGTCGTACATCAAGGACTGCACTACTCCTGTCCTGCTTGCTCTGGATCAGAGCTCATTTGGGCTTTGATTTCCATCTGTCGAGACAGGAAATTTTTAAGAGATTCGGGATGGAGCTTAGAGGCCAAGCGCTGCTTAGTCCAGGGGTAGGCCACCTTGGCTCTTTTATGACTCGTGGACTTCAACTCCCAGAATTCCTCAGCCAGCCATGCTGAGGGGAAAGGGAGAGGTTTCCAAGCTGAGCCATGCTGGCTCAGGAATTCTGGGAGTTGAAGTCCACGAGTCATGAGGGGGTCATAGTTCCCCCGTGCTGGCTCAGGAATTCTGGGAGTTGAAGCCCACGAGTCATAAAAGAGCCAAGGTGGCCAGCCCAGTTTCAGCCACTCCACAGCAACAGGGCCCTGGCTGGTGGGTGATGGAAAAGAATATTACAGCGGAATCAGATTGACAAAGGGAGGAAGTTTTGTGTTTCAGCACTGTGAACACAACCTGTCAGGACCCACCTCAATTTACATCTTAAGAAGACAGAACTCTTGGAATGTCTCTTCCAACAGGGATCTTTATTAAGAGAAGCTGATTGTAGGCATGCTAGACAGGATCTGGGGAATCCTCTCCCACCATTCAATGTTTTAAAGTGTTCCCAAGTAGCCCCCACCCCACAGTTCTTCCGGGCGATTCAATCCATCAGTCTGCACCGTGGGCACGATCACTCATCCTCTTTTCCCAGATCTCAGCCGTTGTATTTCCCACCGCCTTTTCCTCACTGCCGGCAAAGGGGAGTGAGATGAAAGGCGATGGCCACATTGTTATGGTTAGTTCTCTCCATGAGAATCCACAAACGGTCGCTTTGTAGTCAATGAAGGAAGTGAGAGTCATAAACCCCCCATGCTTACCCTCCTCCCCTTCCGTAGTATGACAGAATCCAGAATAGAGTAAGAATTGGTTTTTTTTTATCAGAGTAGGTAGATAGAAATGAAATATAATTGGATTCTGACACAGCCTCTGGGAATCTTTCTCTCCCCAAAGCTGCAGCTGAATTACCTGGGGAACTACATCCCTCAATCCTGGACCTTCGAGACGGGCTGCACCGTCTGCAAAGAAGGCCTGAAGAGTCTCCATGGCTTGAAAGTAAGAGCTCGCGCAACTCTGGGAAAGGTGTTAAAAGGTGTTCAGAATGCGGCTGCGCGGGGGATCCTGGGGGTCTCTAAATACTCCCATGTAACACCTCTCCTGCGCGAGCTGCACTGGCTGCCGGTGGCCTTCCGGGTGCGCTTCAAGGTGTTAGTAACAACCTTTAAAGCGCTCCGTGGCAATGGACCTAGGTATTTGCAAGACCGCCTCCTACCAAACACCTCCCTTCAACCAGTCCGCTCCCACAGAGAGGGCCTCCTTAGGGTGCCGTCGGCCAGACAATGCCGGCTGGCGACCCCCAGGGGGAGAGCCTTCTCCGTGGCAGCTCCTGCCCTCTGGAATGACCTACCCCCCGACCTACGTACAGTTGCGGACCTGCGCCTTTTTCGCCGAGCCCTGAAGGCCCATCTATTCCGTGCGGCCGGCCTGGCGTAGTTTGATTATGTTTTAGTGGGGGTTTTTGTATGGGGTGTTTTTAGAACAGGCCTGTTATTTAATTTGATTTTAGCACAGAAACTATTTATTTATTATTGTGGTTTTTAGTATC